>NC_137266.1:40697207-40937207 GCF_053477335.1 Acartia tonsa
AAAAAGTTCTAATTTTACTTTAGACTAGCTACCTGAATTTTATTCTATTCTTTATCAACACACACACACACGCAGCTATTTTATTAGCCTTGATAACGAGCTTGGCTTGAAATAGGCCTGAAATAATATTTTCCTACGTTTCCCATCCCTTATCCCTGATATCCATAAGTATTGAAATGATTGGGTTCTCCATTTTTTGATAGCTTTATTTTGGTCCTGGGATAGTTTTATTCTGTTTTATTATCAGATTCAAGTTTTGGTTTGGCTTTAGGATATTTCTCTGCTCTTCCCCTTAGAATTAAGTTACAGGGCTGTAAATGCTAGGGGTGCAGCCAACAGTTAATGTTAAAGAGAAACTCGCCCCCCATTAGAAATGTCAGGGATCTAAAGGGATAAAACAATGGCCAATAAAAAGATGTACATCCCCAATGATGATACATTAAATTACCCTTCTGTAAGTTACAGTTAGTGGCTGAAACGTTTAGACACTAACCAATATACTAACCAATCAAAATTCAATAATAGTAAGGGATCTAAAGGGATAGATGTAGATCCACAATAATGATACACCAAATACAGTTAGTGGTGGAAACGTTAGGACACTCATCTTAATGACAAACCAATAAAAAAATTTTAAAAGTCCCCAAAGTTGTTCAGTCATTATAAAACTTTGGGGACTAGTGTAATAAACAGCCCAATGTCCCCTCCCTCCATGGTATGAAATATATCAGAATTGTATGACAAAACTGAGGCGATGAACATCAAGTAAGATTCTGATATCCCTGACAAACTTGGACAATGCCAAACATCAAAATGTCAACTAGCCTGACCTTATACTCAGGCATTTATGGATATGCCAATATAAAAATATAATAATGTGACCACCGAAATTATTTTTGTAAAAATCTTCTAAGAGATAAAAAAAATCCTCCAATCTCACGTTCATAAATCTTCTATAATTTTACAATACATTCAAGTATATTTAAAGGATATTTCAAGGAAGATTATATAATCGTTCATTGTCCTCTTCCTTTTATCAAAATAACCCTGCCAGGTTCGCTGGCATTCTGGATGGAGATATTCAAATAGATCATTTCTCAGTTATATATATTCATCTACTTTAAAAAGTCAGTTAGTTATATCTTACATTGCTAGATATACTTATGTAATTATCCTTTCATTGGATATCTATTAGATATTTGAATAAGATTCAAGGATGACAACGTCCATAAGTAGAAAACCACAACAAAGGACAAACAGACAAAGTTATATTATAGAGCAGTTGTTCAGTGGTCATAAAAAAAGTTAGGTAGAAATAGAAGAATTGTAAATATTAGAAAAGCATGAAACCTTTTTTTAAAAAAACCTACAGGCTGGCATGCCAAGAAAGTTTTAGAAAGGTTCGGCTTCCCAAAAAAAAACAAGACTATACCTTCAATAGCAACCTAGAAAATCAAATTTACCTCATAGTACACGGACTGACAGATGGATGGACAAACAAAATAAACTATAAAAACCTTAAAAAAAAACTATATAGTCAATGTCTGACTTGAAGAGTATAGGTAGGCAAACATTATGATTGTTTAGTTGGTATTTATACAAAACAACTGACAAAATAAGTTAGCAAAGTCCAAAATTAAAGTTTTAAGAGAATTTGAGCCCCCCGCCCCCTGCACCAATTTTGTTGAATTATCGGGTATAGTCCTTTTCGCTTCGTCGTATTTTTACAGTAGCTTTTTATTTTTGGTTAGGTTAGGTGCTTTCCCCGTAGGGGCTAGAAATAGAAGAAAGGCTACTGTAAAAATACGAGGAAACACCCATTAAGAGGCGTTGACACGAAAAGGACTATACCCAATTTATCTTTACAGCCCTTTCAAATTCCTTAATATTGATACAATTACTTAATACACCAAAATATATCCTACGTTATTAATAATTTCTTTTCTTTGGTTTTATTTTATGGTTTAAAGCAGAAGTAAATAGTTAGAAGCGGCTAAATAACTGTATGTCTCCACCCCGTGGACCCTTTCTGTAAAAGAGCAAAAAGCATTTTACTAGCAGACAAAAAAGGTCCCCACCACTGTATCCAGGTAGTTGTCTGGGTTATGCATCTGTACTTACACATTTAATAGTATGCTATTGCTGCTCTATTAAAGGATATAAAAATTGTAGGTGTTTTTTTCGGCATGCACTCATATGATTGTAAATACAAATATGGAAAAAGTATTGCAATATATTCAAGTGGTTTGCATTTGCAAGCAAATTTTTATTGATATGTACATTGTACACCTTTTTACTGTATTTGAGAAAGTCGCTTTAAAAAAATACGGTCCCTTTCGTGACAACGCCTCTTAAGGGGCGGTTCGTCGTATTTTAACAGTAGCTTTTGATAGGTTATGTTAGGTTAGGTTAAGTTAAGTTAGGTGATTGCCCTGCAGGGTTAAAGCCCTCAGCAGTGGCTAGGTATAGGAGAAAAGCTACTGTCAAAATACGACAAATCACCAATTAACAGGCGTTGTCAGGAAAGGGACTATACCCAAAACCACTATTAAATAACCTTGTATGGGAGAGGCAGCTGTCCAAGACACTTTAACGTCAGTTCCAATAATCAAGAATAACTAACCAACAGGCAACCAACCCTTTAATTGTATATTTTTTTCTGAAAGTCCTAACTAGCAGGGAAGTGATAGCGTCTGTGTATGTGCAATGGCATAACCCCTACTTATACAATTAATGTCTTATGTCTGACAAATAGTAAGAATGCTGTTTTGTCCAATTAAAACCTGATGTCTCCCTGACAAGAAGCAGAAACAATATCAAATATTCTAATGCTAAAGGTTATTCAAAATTCTTATTTTTCATTGAGCAAATGGTGATACACAAAATTACCCCATCTGTAGATTACAATTAGTGGATCAAACGTTTGGACCCTCAACTTAATGAACCAATAAAGTTCATTTAAAGTCCCCAAAGTTGTTAAGCTAACAAATATGAAAACGTTATTATAAAATCTTCGGGTCTAGTGTAATAAACAGCCAAATGTAGCAAGATGCTACAAATGTTGTCAAGTGTCAACGGCTATGTAAAGGTCAAAAGTGCGCTTAGAAGCTTGTTATATTTTTTTGGTTTGAATTATAATAGGAAGGGAAAGAGAAAGTGAAAAAATGGAAAAATGAAAAGAGAAATGTACCAATTCAAAAAAAAAGTTTTTGAACTTTTAATAAATCTTGATTCGTTGTTTCTTGGACTTCCATTGTTTGAACTTTTCTACTAATAATTATAAACTATAGAAGTTGTTGAGCATATTTATTAATTTATTAACAGTCATATTTCTTAATATTATAATAAGGAGAAGACTGGAAAAAATGTTGTATAGTAAATAATATAAAAGTAGCAGGATGTATTATTGTGTGTGTTGTACTAAAGGATCTCGTTAACTGTAGGACTTCTCCGTTACAATGTAGCTTTTCATAGGAAAAGTGAAGGTTTTTAACAAAGAGGGAGAGTACTCAGTACATTACAGGAAAAATTACAACCTCACACTAACATTATTTTTACCTTTTATTTTTAAATCTAAAAGTCACTAAAATGCTCCTAGAGGCCTTCAGGTGGCGTATCCGCTAATAAGTAATATAATGCACTGTACATTATGCACAAATCTTGAGAATCGATCATGGCAATCTTCAGTTTATTTTAAGAATTCGAGTGGCAGAAATAGATTTTCTATACATCCATAGGAAAAAAGGCATAGGAAAATTAACAAAATTACATTCAATAAAGCTAGTGACTTTGCCCCTAATAAGAGGGTGGGGAGATCCTACCATCCAATAACTATAAAATATGTTTGTAAAGAGGGGTAATAGTTTCTATATCTATCGCATCGTTTTATACACAGCTTTCCGCGGATAATAAAATGAAAAAAAACTGTAAGATTAAAACTGGTATTAATCAAAAGATTTTCGATTTAGTATTCGTGGAAAATTGTCTGTAATACGATGCTATACATGATTTTTTAGTGTGTCTGAGAACCAGTTCTAATCCAGCGGATATTAATCTGTTTCGAAGCCATACTGAAAAAGTATTTTATTAAGTAATTTTATTAAGTAAATTGATCTTATCTTAAATCAAATAAAAATGTATAAAACTTTCCCTAGACCAGTATGAAGCTTGACACTTTTTTAAAACAAAAGCTTTACTTTTTCCTTTATTATATATCACATTCTATTTAATATACGATGACTTTCACAATAACAGTTTCAATACGATTGTGTAGAATATATTTCAAACTTTTTTGACCTTAAAAAGTAGAAAATTTTAACTAAAATCAAATTAATCAAAAAAATGGTTTTAATCTTTTTTATTTTAATATCCGCGGAAATACGATGCGAAGATAACTACTAAACAATTATAAAATTTTAACTAAAATCAAATTAAACGCAAAAAAATGGTTTTAATCTTTTTTATTTTAATATCCGCAGAAATACGATGCGAAGATTAATTAAAGATTAATTAGTTAATTAAGGTTAAAAATAATGTTGGAGAGTAACCCTACCCACGGGATATGGACCCTGTAATGACTTTCTTTTTGGGTCTTTGAATAACAGCCAATAGTGTCAAAAATATCATCACAGTCAAGTCGCTCCAAAAAAAAAAGCAAAATCAATTTGCTAGCAAATGAAAAAGGTCCCCATCACTTCGGGCCAGGTAGTTGTCTGGGTTATACATCTATAATTATACATTTTTTTATATTGAACTTTTTCAACAATAGAGTTGTCGCACTTTTTAAATTGAAATTAACTTTTAAAGAAATAATCATGCAAAATAAATAGGGGGATTCTAACAAAGCTTAATGTTATCAATAAGATCCATCAGTTGGACGGACAATACCCATTTAAAGAAAAAGTTTCTTAGTGGATAAAGAATACGTATATAAGATATATATATTGTCGTCAAATTACTAATATGGACCTCATTTATTGATAAGTTCCTTCATCCGGTAGGAGGGGAGAGGTAGGGGTAAAGGAGGTTGAGTTTCAATTCATTTGAGTACATGAAAATCTGGTGCAATATCCAAGGAACCTAGTAATAGTGTCTAACTTTTTTTATTTATGACGTAACAAAAATCGAAGGATGAGAGTGGAGGTGGGAAAGGAAACCCCTTAAAAAGAGATGGATTTTTGTTACGTCACAAAGATAAAAAGTTAGACACTATTACTAGGTTCATATCCAAGTAATGAAATATCGATTACTGTATTATAATACTACTAGCGGCTACGCCCCTAGAGGCCTCTAGTGGCACTTTGAATGTTTTTTTTTATTTAAAATATCTAATTACAGAAATAATTGGTTTATGTTTCGTTGGAGTCTCTTTTTCGAGAGGGGTAATTTTTTTCTAGGGGCGATTTCTCCTGATAGGGTGGTGGTACCCTCCCCAAAAATAGTTATAAACCTTCCCGGGACTTATGAGAAGCTACCCTGTTAAGGAGAACCCGATCGGTTCAGCGGTTAGCGAGATCCTTCGCTACAAACAAACAGACAGACAAACACACACACAAACAGACAGACATCGTTCTACTTTGTATTATAGATGTATACTTCACTATAAATTCACGAAACCTTTTACCTATCCTCATGTAATTTTGGTATTTTTGACTTTATGTTATGGTGATTCCTGTAGTAGTTTTGTACGATTTAGAATGCGTAGAAGAAACTCTATAATCGTTACCAGAATGTCTACACGTCCATTTAAAACATGTTAATTTTTTAACCAATAAAGTTTTAATACTGATTCATATTGCAACAAGGTACATTGTAATAAGCAAAACACCTCTAAAATCAAGTCCTAAATTGTAAGTATGTCCTTAAACACTATTATGTATTTAACTAATTTGAAACAAACTTACTTACAATTTTATTCTACTTAATCAGTTCTGACATTCTAGAAATGTTAATGTTCGTTCTTCCTACAGTCTAATTTTGGAGCTTCGCTTAATTTTTTATGTATTTTATCATCCTAGTTAAAAGAATTTCTTAAATTTATTCTGACACCACCTCTCCTTCCCCGTCTACAAAGTTTTAATTTTTTAAGATTTTAAGGGAAGCTGTAAGTCGCTTTTGAGCAAGTTAACAACATTTTTTAATTTTTTTATTAACACACAAAACAATAGTTGCGTTGCTCTAAAGATTATAATTTATAAATTGTATAAAATGTTGATAAATAATATAATGTAACATATAAATTGATATCATTTCATCTAATGACATTTGAAACACAACAACAAGAAGAATACTGTTATGAAAAGCGGAAGAAAAAAATATAAAACAAACTTTAATTCAGCTAAATATTTACATTTTAAAGAAAGAAATCTGCAATGTATTATTATTAACAAGGATGACAACATCCATAAAAGCGAAGCACTAAAACGGTAGGACAAACGGACACTAACACTTGCATAGAGTCAGAACTGAATAATCAGAATATAAATGTCGAAGCAAAATTGTAAGTAAAATTGTTGAAAAACTGCTTGATACAGGATAATGTTTATGGACATACTTACATCTTTAGGACTTGATTATAGAGTTGCATTGCTTAAAATATTTTTCTTTGTTGTCCCAGGAATCAATATAACAAAAATCAGATCAAACGGATTATTAGATCACATAAAAATTTGTTGTTAAAAAAGTAAAAAAATCAACATGTTTAAAATGGACGTACGGACATTCTGGTGATGATTATAGAGTTGCTACGCTTTCTAAATCGTACCTAACTACTACAGGATTACCATGCAAAGTTTGAAATCAATAGGACAATTCTAACATGCCTAAATTAGCGAAAAAAGCTATCTGTTACGGACGGACCGACCCTAATTATAGAAAAGCTTCGCTTTTAAAAATATTTAAAGTTAGGGAAAAAATATAGTAAATTTTACCCCGACAAATAGGGGAGATGACATTAGTTTATTTCTTATACTGGTACTCAACGTTTTATAAACCTGTTCTCTCATTTGTTGGTTAGTTGATTCAAACTATCTGTGTCCAAACTTTTCAACCACTAACCTTGGGGGTAATTTTGTGTAGCATCATTGGGGATGAACACCATTTTATCATCCATTGTCTTACACCTCAAGAAATTAAGATTAAGATTTTAATAAAAACTGTACCGATTGAGTTCTCCCTTTTAGGGAAGCTTCACATTTATACTGGCTTGTTTTAGACTATTTAATCAGACTTTGCTATCCATTTCATTACAGCAACCCTTGATGCTAGAACTGCTAGTTAGTTATATAATAGCCGCGATCCTAACATTAATACATCCAACTCCATTTATTATTTCAATAGTCTGCCAAATTTTAAACTTATCACATTATAACAATTAAAATCTGGGATACAGGATTAGGATTAATTAATTTTTATCCAATTCTTTTATGTGAAATTTTACCTTTTGTAAATATTAAATATTTGAAATAAAAGATTTTATATCATTTAAACTGCTATTGTCCCCCCCCCCCCCCAAATCATATATATAATCTATCATTTTTTAGGAAAGCTTTATACTGGCCCTTTTTATACAAAAGATAAATTTTCTTCATATCAAATGATTTATTTCTATGTTTTAAAAGATGATTTGAATGATGGAAAGAAAACGAAGTACTGGGTTTCGTCATATTTTCACAGAAGCTTTTGATAGGTTACTTTATTTTTGGTTAGGTAAATGATAATGATTAGAGCCCCCTTCAGGGGCTAGAAATAGAAGAAAGGCTACTGTGAAATTACGACGAAACCCGCTACTTTGTTTTCTATCCATGATGCAATGATTTACTTGTAAGTTTAAGTTTATCTTTAGTAAACTATATTTTTGAAAAGAGATAATAAAATGTGAAATTCAAACAAAAATTGAGCGTTTTTGCCATTTTTTGTGTATTTTACTTCATCGTATAAACACCAGTGTGCGTTAGTGTCCAAACAAAATAAACAATAACTGTAGGTAAAGGTCATTCTATCTAAGTATGTCCGCTTAGATCTCGTTACTGGTTTAACTTTTCATGACCTGAGACTACCACCCAAAAAAAATTTAATAAATGAAAAAAAGGTACCAACTGTTAAAAAAGGGTTCTAGGACAAACGCAGGAGTAACAAACGTCGGAGTGTTAAAATATTAAGTTAGTTAAGTATTTCTCTACAAGTTAGGTAAAGTTAAGATATGAATATACAAATAAGCCCCCCGCAGGGGATAGTTAAATAGAAAACCTATATGCTGATTTTAAAAAGGTTAGGGCAAGTGTCCACTCCGACGTTTGTCCTTGTACTAAAAAAAGAAAAAATAATAAAATCTTACTGGCCTGCCATTGGTAATTTAGTCTGTGTATTGGCCTATCTTTAGTAATTTGTATTGTATGACGTAATTTTTTATAGGCTGCACAATAAAGAGCTTCGAACCTTTTAAAATTATTTTATAAACACTATAATGATGAGATATTCCATCAAAACAATAAAGAAATATATCAATTCTAAAATGTTGTAAAATGAAGCCATAAAAATAACACCAAAAACGGGCTGTAACGCAGTTTGGACACCCGTATTTCTAATATTTTTA
This sequence comes from Acartia tonsa, assembly GCF_053477335.1. Classification (NCBI taxonomy): domain Eukaryota; kingdom Metazoa; phylum Arthropoda; class Copepoda; order Calanoida; family Acartiidae; genus Acartia; species Acartia tonsa. The sequence goes on from NC_137266.1 coordinate 40,705,801, forward strand.
CCGGCCTAATTTTTATAGAATAGTGATTTTTAAAAGCGAAGCTTTTCTATAATTAGGGTAGGTCCGTCCGTACGTCCGTCGTTAATTTAGACATGTTAGAATTGTTCTATCGATTTCAAACTTTGCATGGTGATTCCTTTATTAGTTAGGTACGATTTAGAAAGCGTAGCAACTCTATAATCCTTACAAGAATGTCCGTACGTTCATATTAAACATGTTAATTTTTTTAATTTTTTAACAACAAATTTTTATGTGATCCGATTGATCTGATTTTTGGTATATTGATTTCTGGGACAACAAAGTATAATGTTATAAGCAAAGCAACTGCTATAATCAAGTCCTAAAAATGTAAGTATGCCCATAAACATTATCCTGTATCAAGCAGTTTTTCAACAAATTTACTTACAATTTTGCTCCGATTCTTATACATTTATATTCTGATTATTCATTCCTGACACTATATAAGTGTTAATGTCCGTTTGTCCCACCGTTTCAGTGCTTCGCTTTTATGGATGTTGTCATCCTTGTTATTCATAAAATATTATAGCATGTTATTTCTGCGTTACTTAAAGATTAAAATGGTTCACAATTTCTACAATTTATGTTTAACTAGTGGTAAGTATTCTATCGGTTCAGTAGTTTTGGAGATCTTAGACATAAAAACCTTGCTACTTTGTAGAAAAGGATGTATGTCGAGAACAACAATTTAAAATTAGCTACTTTTATTATTTGCTGTATTTTAAGAATATGCGCTTGTTTTAGTATTTATACTTTGCAACCAAAATATTGATATAACATAATTGCAATTAGGTTTGAAATATGTACAAAAAATATTAGATCTATATTTTTAAAGATTTTTTTGTCATATATAGTTTAAAGTTGGTATTATATTATAGAGAAAATTTTTTTTTATTGGGGAGGGGGGGGGGACAAAACTAAAAAAATCACAAACATTTTTGATAATCATTGATGGTTAAATGTTCCTAAACCATTGTAAAATTGAAACCCCCCTACCCAATTCAAATCAATATTTTTCTTATTTTAACAAAAGAAAAATGCGCAATTGTAGAAACACAAAATTGGCGCCGGCGCTTGGCCTGAGTGTGCTGCTGTGGGACAGTTGATGCGTGGTGGTATAAAAGGATGTGTGGGACATGTTTCTAATCAGTATACACTCATCCCTCCTATCCTCAACATGTTCAAGGTGCGTGCACACAGTGACACATAGGCGCCCAGCTACTTGCCCCTGGAGTGCGCATTTTTATTTTATCTGTGTTAATAACTAAATTATTACTTGATATATCAAATATTTCATTAAAATTAAAATAATCAATAATTTTTACAAGCCAAAATAGAATTTGTTTGACATTTAATTAAAGGACAAGTGAGAGTGCAACCTTTAACATTTGCCAAAAATATTTTAAACCATCCTTTCAATAATTATTTCCTCTTTTATTATTTATTGATTAATGATTTTGAGGTTTTCTGATAAATTAGTACTTTAAAAAGTTTTTGTATTGATTTTTTTGATATAGAGACAGTATGATGATTTTGATTTAATTCCATTGTTTAGGTTATCCTCGCCTCTGCTCTTGTGGCCGCCGCCGTCGCCATTCCCGCCGGTCCCCCCGCCTATGGCCCTCCCGCTCCCTACCATGAGGAGAAGCTGGCCCCCCAGCCTTTCGCCTACGAATACGGAGTTGCTGATGACTACAGCAAGGCCAACTTCAAGAAGGCTGAATCCCAGGACGCCAACGGAAACGTAGCCGGTTCCTTCACCATTGCCCTTCCCGACGGCAGAATCCAGACCACCACCTACACCGCCGATCACGTCAACGGTTTCGTCGCTGAGGTCACCTACCAGGGCACCCCTGTCTACCCCGAGGCTCCCAAGGGAGGATATGGACCCCACCCCGCTGCCCACCCTGTTGCCCACGGACCCGTCCTTGTTGGCCGTTAAGAAGAGAGAAAGAGAGAGGAGTATCTAAATCCTAAAATTATTTATTCCTATTTATTTCAATAAAACCCTCAAAAACCCTTTTATATAACTTGTTTTTTTATATTTTTACATAATTAATTTTAACCAAAATAATGACAAAACAAACTGAAGTGTTTCTATGTAATGCTTATTTCTTAGATAATTAAACTAGGCTGAAACTATGAAATTATATAATTTAATTTCAATTTTTATTTATCATAAGAATCACTTTAAAAATTATAATGGATCGATCACTTCAGAAAAAATTAAATATTTTAGTACTTATTTTCGTGAATTTTAAGTTTTAGTCTTTTGAGGATGAAAATTTTCATTTTTATTACAATCAAACTTTATTACAAACGAGGATGGCTAAATGCATAAAAGTTTACGCTCTATAATCAGATGATAGGACAAACAAACATTAACACTTCTGTTAGAGTGCCAGAAATTTATTAGCAGAATAACAGATCTATATTATAGATGTATATACAGATAACTACCTCCCTTAATTTTCCAATAACCTCATTCGTCTGCTACCAAATTATTTCCTGCTACTTGGCTGTGCTAAAATTGACTAAATACATGACATTCTTAAATTTTTAGGACAATTCTAAAATGTCTAACTTATGGATAAGAGCTAACCGTTACGTGCTTTATATAAAAGCTTCGCTGATAATAATAAACCTCTGCCATTGGATGTCTTTTGTTCGAAAAGTCGAATCTGATAACTGAAAAAAATTGAAAGCATTAAATCTATATAAGTTCCATGTTTATTTATAAAATAAATTAATAAGGTTATTTTTGTCTGTAGCTTAAGACTTCAATAACTGCTGAACCAACCGATAGAATTATCTATTTTTTGTAAAGGTCTTGGAATGGTTTTGTCTTTTGGCCTTCTCTTCAAACATAGAGCCCCTGAATGCTTGAAGTTTTTTTTTAAAACTAATACGACTGATTTTACGTTGATATTACGATCAAGGCGCATTTTTGTGTGTATAAAGAAACAAATGTTGATTATATTTTTTTAAAAATGCTTAAAATGCATGATTACTATTATTTTTTACTATTGGAGCCATAATTTGTATCGATACTTCGATTAATCCTGTTGCCTCATTGTGAAGGAAATCACCATTTGAAAATAAAATTAATTTAAATATTCATTAGAGCCAAAATATTGGCAAAAATGGCAAAGATTTAACATTTAAGTTAACTTGGATTACGAAATTATAGATTTGCTTCGTTTCAAGGACTACATTATATATCATTATATAAATTTTCTCAAAACTCTCACAAACGAACAGACATGTAAAAAAAAAAGACTTGATTTTAAAAAAATGTTAAAACTGTATTTTTGTTGTTAAATATAGCCATGTAAGTTTTGTCCAACAAAGCATATAATCAATTAATTTCTACATTTTCCTCTTCACTGCCAGGAAGGCAGGGATAGAACATTGTATCTGGAAGCTTTTTGAGTTTAGGGCATTATTAACCTCTCCTCCCCCATAATTTATAAGTTATATAGATTTTTAAAATTTTAACCATCAAATTTAAATTTAGCCGCACGGCAGAAGGCGCGGCTGCCGATCGCCTGTCTTTAACTTAACGGTATCTTAATCTTGCAGGGCTCTTATCTGCCCAATATTGACCTGACCTAAAAATATGTTTTGGCTTTCCGATTGTACTGATTGAGCTTTTCCATTTTTGGATAGTATAACATGGTTTTAGGCTATTAAATTTTCAACTAAAATCTTTGGATGGTTTTTGGATTAGATAAAGATTTGGGATTTAAGTGCTCAGTTATATATAACAAGGATGACAACATCCACAAAAGCGAAGCACTGCAACGGTAGGACAAACGAACATTAACACTTGTATAGTGTCAGAACTGAAAATATTGTATATTTATAATATTGTACTTTGTTGTCCGAGGAATCAATATACCAAAAATCAGATTAATCGGATAATTAGATCACATAAAGATTTGTTATTAAAAAAGTAGAAAAATCAACATGTTTGAAATATGATAGCTGCATTTTAAGATCAGTAAAACCTAGCTTTACAAAACTTTGCAGCCGTCCATCATGAACAGCAGCCACAAAAGAAATTTATCTTTTTCCTGAACTGTTACTAACAGACAGACGGACGAACATATCAAATTTGAGCATATAGAGCAGCTTCGCTACTATAAATACTACAAGAGAACCTTTCAATTGCTGCGCTACTTATAGTCAAAATTATTCTTTTAAATTCCCTTATTCCTGGCTAAATCTCTCGAAAAGTTTGGAGTGTCAAGCTGAAGTGTCTTTCCTATTCCGAGTTTTTTTTTATTACGAAGTGAGGTGACATTGCACTGCAAATTATACTGGTACCCAAAGTTTTATAAACAAGTTTTCTCATTCGAAGGTTTTAAAGTTTTAGGTTCTTTTTTTAAAAACTTGGTTCAAACTAGAAGTTTCTAAACTAATCAACTATAAATTATTCTACAGGGATAATTTTGTTTATCATCTTGGTTTTTGAGTGTCAATTTATCTTCAATAGTCTTATCCCTTAAGATCAGAATAGGTCAATGTATGAATAAATAAGCTTACCGTTACGGAGGACGTACAGACTAACTGGTGTTTTCTCTCCAAGTGCCATGTAGTGCACGGAATACAAACCATCCCCTTCTTCCTATTATTTTTCGTTAATTTAGGCATGTTAGAATTATCCTATCGATTTTAAACTTTGCATGATGATTCCTATAGGAGTTAAGTACGAGTTAGAAAGCGAAGCAACTCTATAATCGTTACCAGAAAGTCCGTACGTTCATTTTAAACATTTTTAACTTTTTTTAACAACAAATTTTTATGTGATAAAATTATCCGATTGGTCTGATTTTTGGAATACTGATTCTAAGGACAACAAAGTACATTGTTATAAGCGAAGCATCTCTATAATAAAGTCCTAAAAATGAAAGTTGTTCTTAAACATTTTCCTGTATTTCGACAGACCTACTTACAATTTTATTTCGTTCAGACTTTAATACATTTATATTCTGATTAATCAGTTCTGACACTCTACTCAAGTAATAATGTTCATTTGTCCTACCGTTTCAGAGCTTCGCTTTAATGGATGTTGTCATCCTTGTTTAATAAATAAGAATAAGGCGAAAGGGCAGTTTTGGTTTTTTTATTTCTTTTAGTTTGGTTAGGTATATTGAGTTCTTTTTCGTTGGCTCAACAACTTTGGAGACTAGCCACTAATTGTAATCTACAGAAGGGGAAAAAATCTCTGTATCTATGCCTATCTTGAAAACAACAAAATTGTCCTCATTTTAAAGTAATAGATTTAGTAAAATTTGTTTTTAGGAAATTTTAAAAAAGAACTAAATTAATTTTAAATTTTCCTAAATAAATTCGCAGAAAACCTTCGTTCAAATAGAAACCTTATATCCAAATTTCTTTGAAGATGAAAAAAAGTTTTTTAAATAATCCGTCTTTAAATTCATTCAAATTTGAAACCAGGTGAAAGAAATCTTTTTGTTCATTGAAAACAGCTGAGAATAGTTATTTATCGCATTGTATTATAGACAGCTTTTGGCGGATATTAAAATGAAAAGTCATAAGATTAAAAACAGTATTGTTAGCCCCTACGGGCCGAAGGCCCTTCCTAAAAAAAACATGTATTAATTCTGTAATGTTTATGTTATTAGTAAAACAAGGATGACAACATCTATAAAAGCGAAGCACTGAAACGGTAGGACAAACGAACCTTAACACTTGTATAGTGTCAGAACTGAATAATCATAATAAAAATGTATAAAAGTCAGCAAAATTGTAAGTAAATTTGTTGAAAAACAGATACAAAAAAAAACTTGATACAGGAGAATGTTTATGGACATACTTACATTTTCAGGACTTGATAGTTGCATTGCTTATTACATTATACTTTGTTGTCCCAGGAATCAATATACCAAAAATCAGATCAATCCGATGATTAGATCACATAAAAATTAGTTGTTAAAAAAGTAAAAAAATCAACATGTTTAAAATGGACGTACGGACATTTTGGTAATTATTATAGAGTTGCTACGCTTTCTAAATTTTACCTTACTACTAAAGGAATCACCATGCAAAATTTGAAATCGATAGGACAATTCTAACCTGCCCAAATTAACGAAAAAAGCTATCCGTTACGGACGTACGGACGGACGGACCGACTCTAATTATAGAAAAGCTTCGCTTTTAAAAATTGCAATACAATGCTATACATGACTTTTTAGTATGACTGAGAAACGATCTGATCCAGCGAATATTGATCGGTTTTGAAGCTATACTATAATAAAATTAGGAATTCATCAATTTAAAAATATTTTCATCAATTGAGAAATCATCACAAGAAATAAGTCTATCTAACATAACAGCTAAATAAATTGTTTAAAATATGTTGCTTGATGGGTGCATACAAATGGATATAGGATATACATGATATATTAATAGAGAAAAATTTGTCGTCAATTTAGCTTGCTAATATGGACCTCATTTAATGGTCAAATCGTTTATCCAGTGTGAGAGGATGGAGTAAAGGGGGTGGAGGGGTGGTATCTATATTCTAACCAGCTGCAGGTATTACTTTATCAGAGTACATGAAAATCGATTAACAGAAAACAAAAATATGCCTCAAAAATTTACTTTATAGTTAGTTTTGAGAATATCATTAGTTTTGTACTTTTTGGTAAAAATAAACCTATATATAAATTTCGAGGAAAACACATATGTACAAAACATGTACAAAAAATGAACAATAAGTTTAAAGATTGAGCCAACCAATCAAAGTTCGATTAAAAGTTCCCAAAGCTTTAGAGCTATCGTATAAGATTATGTTGTTCATTAAAAAATTGAAGTAATTAATTGAATCAATTAGCTTGTAATTGCTGCGCTACTTATTAACATATGTTTTCGTGTTAGTATACAAAGAATTAAAGATAATTTTTAAAGGTTTTTGAAGGTTTTATTGAAATAAATAGGAATAAATAATTATGGGATTTAGATACTCCTCTCTCTTTCTCTCTTCTTAACGGCCAACAAGGACGGGTCCGTGGGCAACAGGGTGGGCAGCGGGGTGGGGTCCATATCCTCCCTTGGGAGCCTCGGGGTAGACAGGGGTGCCCTCATAGGTGACCTCAGCGACGAAACCGTTGTAGTGGTCGGCGGTGTAGGTGGTGGTCTGGATTCTGCCGTCGGGAAGGGCAATGGTGAAGGAACCGGCTACGTTGCCTTGAGCGTCCTGGGACTCAGCCTTCTTGAAGTTGGCCTTGCTGTAGTCATCAGCAACTCCGTATTCGTAGGCGAAAGGCTGGGGGGCCAGCTTCTCCTCATGGTAGGGAGCGGGAGGGCCATAGGCGGGGGGACCGGCGGGATTGGCGACGGCGGCGGCCACAAGAGCAGAGGCGAGGATAACCTAAACATTAAAATCAAATCATAATCATCATACTGTCTCTATTTCAAAACAAATTAATACCACAATAACTTTTTCAAGTTTAAAACCAATACTAATTTGTCAGAAAACCTCAAAGCATTAATCATTAAATAATAAATGAGGAAATAATAACTGAAAGGATAGATTAAAATACTTTTGGCAAAAGGTAAACTTGGGACAAAACTTGTTTATAAAGAAATATTGCATTTAGAATCTGCCATTCGTTAGTTTAATATCTTTTTGCGCATTGGTTGATTTATAAGGGTTAATAAAAAGTATCGATGTCCAAACTTTTAACAAATAATTTCATATACAAAAATGTAATCGAGAGATAAATTAATTTATCGTCCATTGTCTCATCCTTTTATATCTAGGAGTAAATTTATCCACAATTAAATATCTAAGTTAGATAGACAATAGTAAACCTATATATGATAATGAAAGTTTAAAAGATTCAAAATTTGTCAATGTTTAATAACATATAACTATTAATATTTTTAAAACAAAATAACTTAATTCACCTTGAACATTGTAGGATAGGATAGGATGAGGATTGAGTGTTTACTGATTCAAAATATCATCCGCGCCTCTATTTATAGTAGCGCACTCATCAAGTATAGGCGCCATTTTTTAAATCCGTGGAAGCGCCGGCGCCAAAGGACCCTCGTGGATTTTCTCCGTGCCGTTGAAGTACAACTTTTTATAGGCAATGCTTTTCTACATTTTTGGTCGGTCTGTCTGTTCGCCCGTCAGTAAAAGTTAATGTTAATTTAGACATGTTAGAATTGTCCTATCGATTTCTAACATTGTAAAATGGTTTCTGTAAAGTTTAGGCATAATTTAAAAAATTAAATAACTCTGTTTTATATGATTTTTTTTAATTTGACATATATTTTTACACATGTTAAAATTATCCTTTACCTTGTTTCTTCAATAATATTATATTATTATCAATATTATTTATTGTTATTATTCCTAATAAAATAGGCAAAAAATAAGTGAAACAAATCCATTTGTTAATGTTAATTTTAAATTGTCCAATTTGTTTAGCTTCGCTTTTACGGATGTTGTCATCCTTGTTTTACGTTCAGTAGTAATTTGTTTGTATGTATATGTCCTAGAAGATCTCGTAAACGTCTGGATATAAAGTTTCATACTTTCTTAGCAAACTATTGTAATATTTTACCCCCCCTCCCAAAAAACATTTCTTTAACTATTTTTGACTTTTTGTCATTTATTATTCATTATTTCTGAATAGTTGTTTTTTCTGTTCTGTTCAATCTGTATGAAAGTTTAATTTTTTCTATTCTCTCAATTATTACCTTATCATTTACCAGCAGGTACGCTCCTAAAGGCCTTTATGGACACTTAAGGGAATGTGGGGGGGGGGGGTATCATTTTTCCTAGGGGCGATTTTTCTCGGAAGGGTGGATATACCTTTATAAAAACCGTTATAAACTTTCCTTGGGCCTAAATGAAGCTTCACTTTAAAGGAGACCATATCGTTTGATCAGCAAGCGAGATCCTTTGCTACAAAAAAAAGCTTACTACTTTATGTAAAAGGATATTCGTTTATGGAAATGTTACATAAAAATATTTAAATACTGGAATTCTTCCTTTAAAATAAGTTAAATATTATTCTAATATATTTTGCTTGTCATCTACCCACGTTTACTTCAAAAAAAGACAATTATATCCATAAGTAGCGCAGCATTAATAAGCTACCAAAATTTTTTTTTATAAGATAATTAACATAAATGGTAGTTGTCAATGTTGCCATAAAACTTTGGGTACCAGTTTAATAAACAGCCCATTATCCCCTCCCTCACTGTTAATTATTCCTACACTGATTCTCCGTCTCTGTAACGTCTTGTTTTTTTTCCAAATCAATATTGAGTAGTTTTTATTAAAACCAAAACTTGAGTGCCAAATACGGTGTGCAATCATTTTCGCATATATTTATATCCTGAAAGTGTTAAATTATAGCTAAAACAAGGATGACAACATCCATAAAAGCAAAGGTCTAAAATATGAAGGAAGAACAATCGAACAATAACTCTTGTAGAGTGTCAGAACTTAATAAGCAGAACATTAATTTGTAAGTCTAACAAAATTGTACATACAAATGAGTAAATACAAAAAGGACATACTTTTATTTATAGGATTTGATTATGGAGATACCTCGCTTATAATATTTCACCTTGTTGTCCTAAGAATCATTATAACAAAATTCAAATCAATAGGATAATCATAACATACAAAAATGGACTATGGACTTTCTGGTAAAAGGATCATCATCAAAAATTTTTAATCGATAGGACAATTTTAACATGACCAAATTATCGAAAAGAGATAACCGTTACGGACGGACCTACTCCAATTATAGAAAACTTCGCTTTTAAAAAGATACAGACATAAATTATTTAGAAATCTTTTTACTTATTAGTGTAAGAGAACATTAATAATAGTAATAATTTGCGATTCTTATTATTTGAATATGTGATATTTTTGTGGAAGTGATTGTATATCAAATTTGTAACTCTTCTCCCACTTAAAAATGAATATTTCCCGGTGCTCTAATTAGTACAGTTGAGCCCCTAGCATCTATGGGCTTTTTTATTAGAAAAGAACTAGCATAAAACCATCCCAGGACCTATGTTAAGCTTCGGTTTAGTAGTTATTGAAATCTTAAGCTTCAGGCAAAAAAATCTTTCTACTGTATATGATAGTATCTATATATATTAAAAATGATTCCTACTGCTGCTATGTCAGGTGCACGACATAAAAAGTAAAAGTAGGGGGAATGGCTTGGCCCAAAAACAGGCGCAACTCACTACCATGCACAGTTAGGACTTCTCAGACAAAGGTCGTGCAATCAAAGGGTTGGTTGTCTGATGTATATTGTTTAACCTAATATCCTTGGGTGTTACATCTCATTACACGTGAATGATGCTCTGGATTCTCTAGATGATCACTTAAATCGATGGAAAATCCCGCCCTTACGATGTAATGGTAATGTAACTGTTAATGGCTTCACCACTAGCACGTAGGAGCTATATTTTGTTAGTAAACAGTTTTCTGTTTTGCTGTTGCGTTGTAGCGGGATTCTCCTTCGCTTTAAACTGATCATCTTAGAACTCAAAGCATCATATAGCTTGTTATGGGATGCAATACTCTAACACTCACGGTAAAATCCAACGAACAACTAACCCTTTGATTGCACGTCATTTGTCTGGAAGTACTAACTGTACGTGTTTGAGGGCCAAGGCAATCCCAAACCTCTCACTATTAGTGTTACGTGCTAGACAAAGCAGCAGTAATATGTTTCTAACGTCTCTAGTACGACTCGGTGTAGACCAGACTCTAACTCAATACCTCCCCGACAGCAGGCAGGAACGCTATCATGTACGCTAATGCAGCAGGTTTTAGCTGATTATTAACTAACTCTACCTTTCTTAATCTACTTTGTTGCTCTTTTACTTTTACACTTCACTACTGTTATAGATTGTCATCATTATAACTTTTACAAATGGAAATTTTTAATTGGATCTTACACCAGATTTTCATGTGCTCTAACAAAGTGCAACTTGCAGCGGTCTAAAATAACGATTCCTCCCTCTTCCCCTTATACACCAACCAGTCCCCTCCTACTGGATGAACGAACTGACCAATAAACGAGTTCCCTATAGCATGCTAAATTGACGACAATTTTTCCCCTATCATATTATCAACTTATATTGTACATCCATTCTTATACAATATTTTTCTGGAATGTAACTTAAAATTGTCATAGTAAAGTAGATAATTTTTAAAAGGTAATGAATTAATCTTCAAATGAAATATCCCTCTCTAACAAAAAAAAATATTTTGGTTGGCAGAGGTTGTTTATTTTATTGTAAACCTGAAGATAAATTTTAATCACAAACTATAAATATGTGAGCAGCCAGTAGGCTTCTCATAGACATTTGGTTTACACAAAATCCGGCAAAACTTAAGTTTTCAAATGCAAAATCTTAGATACAAATAGAAAAATTTTAAATGAAACAAAAATTATTAAATTAGGCTGTTGGGTCAAAAAAACCTTATTTCATCTTTTTTTGGATTTTTAAGCTCCCCAAAAAATCACATATTAGGCAAATTGAAAAAAAAGATATCTAGTGTATTTAGTTTTATATGTTAAAAATCAAATTTAAATCTTTCTATATTTTCAATATCCTTTCTGCTGGATTAGAACCGGTTCTCAGCCAAACTAAAAATTAATGTATAGCATTGTTTTACACTTTTTTGACAATAATTTTTTGTATGATATAATTATCGTTTTTTTATAAATAATGAAAATGATGAATAGGACAACAAGGTTCAAAAGTAAGGCATTTCTATAATCAAATCCTAAAATGAAAGTAAGTCCTTAAAATTAATGTTCTGCTTATTATGTTCTGACACTGAAGTTTTATCAATAAATCATCTAAAAAAATGTATTCAATAAAGTTTCGATTTTCCGCAATGAGCCTAACCAATATCTAAAAAAAAGGTAAGAGTTGACGCACCCAAAACACACCCACCCACACCACATCATATTAGGGAACTTATAATCCTCTACACATACAATCATTAGAGGGTGTCACAAGGAAGTCGAAGCATTTTCATTTGGTGGAGGGGTGGAATGGAATAATTTAGAGCACCCCCAATTTTTTTTGGGGGGGGGAGGAGGTAATCTTTATATCATAAAGGCAAAAACGTTTAAGCTTTTTTATTGGAGGGGAGGGGGTGATTAAAAAGTATTGGGGGCGTGAGGAGTAATCACCCATTTACCTCCCCCCCTTGGATTTCCCACGGGTTTTACAAAAAGTTCCAATTTTTTATAGATTGTCTATGTTAGGGATGTTTTTGGGGGGACAAAGGGTGATTATCCCTCCTCCCCCTCAAAAAAGCTTGGACGTCCGTGTCCTATATCAATAAAATTATTTGAGATTTTTGTCAATATTTTTCTTAGAATCTATTTAATTGATATGGACTCGTAGGGATAGGTTCCCGCCGCAAAGGCTAGAAATTTTCCTACAGAAATTGAAAAATGGAGGGTTGGGGGGAAGCCGGTGGCCAAGAAGTATGAAACAACTGCATTTTTCATTTATGGAGCTTTCAAATCACAACAAAATTAATGATGGACTTTTACAATAATTTGTGTCGTGGTTATCTTATAAGAAAATAGCTGATATCAATTATGTATAATTTATTGTAAAATTATTTTTTTACGACTACGTCAGTTAACAATAACCCTGAAAAGTCACAATTTTTACTAAAAGAATACTAAAAAATGGCAAAACAATGATGTAAGTTGTACCCTAATTAAATAAAAGCTTCACTTCTTTATTTTTATAGAGGCCTCTAGTGGCACTAATATTTGTTTTTTTAGTTCAAGTCTCTACGATACCTATCTACGTTGCTTTCAAGTCTCTTTTCAAATCACTACGATACCTAGCAATGTTGCATTGAAGTCTATTAATATTTAGATATTTTCGATTTTTTTGTGATTTCTCTTGGGAGGGTGTTGGCATCCTCTCCCAAAATAGTTATAAACCTTCCCGGGACCTATGAGAATCTACCCTGTTAAGGAGAACCCGATCGGTTCAGTGGTTAGCGAGATACAAACAAAAAGACAGAAAAGCAGACAAACATCCTGTTACTTTATAATAAGAATATTAATGTTGCTTTTAAAAAAACCTATAAAAATCTGTCATTGAAATCATGTAAAGTGGAACATATAAAATAAGAAACCCCCTAATATAATACGCAGAAATATAAGTATAAGCATGAAAGATTGTCTATGAATCATTGCATTAGTGGTTTTTGCATTTCCTTGTTGGTTGCATCTATCTATTCACTTTATCCATTTATATGTTCCATTGTCTATCAAATAGACACTATATCCATTAATGTTATATCTATTTAGTCAATTAATCCATCTAAATTTTTACCTACACAAAATCCTTTAAGTTATCTACAACATGTTTTTAGTAGATATTTTATTTTTATGTTATGCATTTTTTAATAAAATTGACTAAAATCCCCAAAAAAATGAATATATGTAGAAATACAAACAATAGTATATAGTAACACAGAGATCTAAAGGGATAAGACAATGGTCGATAAACTAATGTACATCCCCAATGATGATACACAAAATTAACCCTTATATGAAGATTACTATTAATGGTTGAACGTTTGAACACTAAACTTAATAAACCAACCATTAGAAATTCAATAAAGTCCCCAAAGTTTTAAAGACAACGAATAAGAAAACGTTATTATAAAACTTTGGGGGCTAGTATAATGAACAGCCCTTTGTCCCCTCCCTCCCTGAGTTGTCAATGAGATGCGCTACTTATAAAATATTTACAGTTTCCTAATTGCAATTGCAAATATGACAATTATATAATTATTTTCAATATTTCAATATTATTACAAAAACTTTTAAAAACACTTAAGAAAAAAATATTTAAGAGGCACTTTAATGACAAAACATGCACTTATACAATGCGAAGTTTTTAGATAATACTTTATCTTTTGTTCTTATCTAATTAATTTATTTTTTAGATAATGATTATCTTTTAATTTAAGTTTCTACAAACCAATCATCCTTTAAATTATTAGTATTCAACTTTTTCAATAGTAAAAAAATTATTAATGTTTTTCAGTGCGACTCTATGATTTGTTGAGCTGAGCTTTTATGGATGTTGTCATTTTGTTAAAAGCGAAGCTTTTCTGTAATTAGGGTCGGGCCATCTGTCTTTTCCGGACAAAACGTTAAGCCTTTTGGAATACTGATCCCAAATTCCTATTACAATAAGATACAATGTTATAAACGAATCATCTCTATAATCCTAAATGGAAATATGTCCTTAAATAGTATCCTGAATTAAGGCAGTTTTGCAACATATTTACTTACAATTTTGTTTAGACTTATTATAATTATATTCTGCTTATTCAGTTAATGTTCGTTTGTCCTACCGTTTCAGAGCTTCGCTTTTATGGATGTTGTCATCCTTGTTTCATTAATATTTGCACAACCTTAGCCAATTTTATTATACATATTTTTATCACTTCTATAATACACTAATAACAAAATGACATTAATTCTCTAATGGTTTAATTTAAGTGTACTTTATTGGCAAGGACATCAAAGCCTTTATTTTAGGGCGGTACTTGAATTTTTTATGGGGGGGGAGGCTTTTTTTCACAACCCCTTCACCAAAAAAATAACTTGACTATAAACCATTAAAATTTTGTTGGATTTAGAGGGGTACGAACTACCCCAACTTTTGGAAATATTTCTTATGGGGAGGAGCGAGGGGTTTTAAATCATATTCATTTTGTACGTCGACAGATAATAAGAGAGATAATATGAAAACAAGGATGACAACATCCATAAAAGCTAAGCACTGAAACGATAGGACAAACGGACATTAACACCTATATAGTGTCAGAACTGAATAATCAGAATATAAAAATCACCGCCTCTACCCGCCTTCTCAACCGCCGGCAGGTCCAGGTCAAGATGTACCTGTCCAAGCTGGAGTAGTTCTCCTTGATAGTGACAATGAGGGAGGTCTTTGTGGTAAAGGCACGTCTATTGGTGCATGCTTCAAAGAAGCCTTAGGCCCAAATGTCCATTGAATTCAGATCGGGCTGCTGGGAGGCCACATTTCCTTAGGAATGTGAGTAACCGCAGGATCCAAATTCGCCTAACTTTCAAGCTACCCTTATACACAGAGGCTTTTATTTGGACCACAGTTGAGCTAGAACGACGTTCTTTACCTTTTTGAAATTGGCATAAAGTTTCAACTAGGGTTGTCAGCGCAACCCATAGTCTAAAATGAGTTTTAAAGTTCAATATGGGTCTCTGAAGTCAAGAACCGAGAAATTTTCACGGTTTTGTGACGTTTTTTACATCTCAAAATCTGCCCCGTTTCACTTTGCTGGAGTACTACGGCCAAGCCATTTCAGATAGAGAGCTCTAGTCTTTTCTAGTGTCTTACTTATGTATCTAACAATATCCCCAGCAAGTTGCATAACTCTACCTCACCTATAGATGGGCTGAGGTCAGATTTAGTGGGCCCTAGTCGAGAATCAAGATTAAACCACCGGCGCATTTGGAATCTGCCTTGTTGAACATATGCGCGGCCAGCTCGTTGTACACGTCGATCTTCGTCCAAAGATTTTTTTGTGCTAAAATGTCATTACCTAAGCTTTTTATAGTGTGGTCAAACGTCCCGATTGGTCAAGTATTTTTGGCGCTATGGCCGTTTAAAGTTTGTCCGGTCTTATTTGCCCCACCCTGTATAATATTCTATGAATTACAATTATAGCATTGACAAAAAAAAACAATTTATAAGGTTTAAATAACTCTTTTTTTAATCGATTTTTACGTCATTTGTTTATCAAATCTTTACTTTTCTTTTACCGTGTGGCTTAAAACTGGATTAATAACGGCTGAATTAGAACTGGTTCTCAGTCATACTGAACATACATATATATAGCATCATAAAAGAGACAATTTTCCACAAATATCAAAATAACAAAACTGGTTAGTAACTTTTCATCTTAATATCCGTGGAAAGCTGTATAAAATACGATGCGATGAATAACTATTACAAAACTTTTGCAAAATATGTTTTTTGATTGTCCTTTGATTGCTGAGATATTTAAAATGTCAAACGGTATTTATATGAATTTGCAAGATGACTTTTTCATCAGGGAAGGAAAGGGCAATGGCGATTGAAAAATCTACAACTCTCGATCCAATAGGTCAATTAGCAAAGGTATTTTTTCACAATTAAATCTAGAATTATAAATGTATAATACAGACAACTACCTGGCCCAAGTGGTGAAGACCTTTTTTGTGTGCTTGCAAAATGCTTTCTGTTCTTTTATAGGGATTTGGCTTTATTAATATTTCCGAGGCTATTAACTGATTTCAGAGACCCATTACAAAATCGGGACGGGGTTCCCGCTCTATGGCCAAAGTTAGGCATAACATGCCCCCCTCTATTCTTTTACTTTAATATTTGACACAAAAAAAATTGGATGGAAGATTATTTGACGTGTTTTGCCTTGTTATACATATAAAGCAGGCCCGGACTATCTGATACCTCGCTCGTCTGTCCGTCCATATGTATAGCCCTTATCATAGACGTCCAAGCTATTTTTTTTTGGGGGGGGGGGTAAAAAATTTGATTGGGGGGGGGGTAATTATCCCCCCTGAAGTCTGTTGGGGGGGATAAATTTAGTTTACCCCCCCCAAAATTTACCCCCGGGGTAAAATTTTGGGGGGGGGGGGTAATTTACCCCCTCCTAAATGGTTGGGGGTGCCTACGGCACCCCCAGGGTAGGGGTAAATTTTAAATAGGGGGGGGGGGGTGTAATCGCCCCATTACCCCCCCTCCCCTTGGACGTCTATGGCCCTTATCGTTAGTTTTGGCATGTAAAATAGTCTTATCGATAACAAAAGTTACAGTTAGAGGTACAATACAAAGATCGTAGTCTATTTAAAGCATCGTGATTTTTTTTAACTATTTTGACGTTAATTGTTTATGTGATATAATTATCCTATTTATCGGATATTTGGAATAGTAATTTCTAGGTTGATTTTTCACTTTTTTATGGACAAAGCATTTTTATAAACAAGATTTTAAATGTATGTATGTTCGTATCTTGTATTCAAGTAATTTTGGACTATATATACACAGAATTTGTAATTAGACTTTTCCTTTTTCTGATTTATTGAGCTTCGTTTTATAGATGTTGTGTTCCATGTTATTTATAGGTTTTTACTTTATTATAAGCAAGAAAAATAACAGATTTATCAGCAATTAAAATGCTTTCAACGGTACAGTGAAAAGTGACTGATTGATTTTTTTTTAGTTCAACGACACCAAAGTTAAGTGTGATAATTAAACTTGTGTTTCAACAAATCAGCTGATTGTAATATACAGCATAAATAGTTTAGTGTCGTAGCTACTCAACAACTAGATATGTCAGTATGTCCCTCAATCATTTTAACAAACTTCCTTGTTTATTGATAGATTTTATAAATCCGAAGATCAGTAATGGAAAAAAATTATAAATTCATCAACACAATTTTTTTAGGCAGCTAAAGGTGATTAATTGGGGACGTACAGACACACCCCCTAATTATAGAGCAACTGTGCTACTAATAATGAAAATTAATTGGCATTTACACAAAGATCTATTTTCTAAAGAGCAGTCAACAGTAAAAATAGTTAACTCGCATAACAGCTAATTTAAAAGGTCAGTTTGATAGCGAATCTTTATTTAGTAAAGGGATTAAATATATTTATAGGTAAAAATGTACAATCAGACAACTACCTGTATCCCCATGTTAAGGACCTTTTCCGTCTGCTAGCAAATTGCTTTCTGCTATTTTGTAGCGACTAGGCTGTGTTAATTTTTCCGACGCTATTCGTTAATTTTCAAAGACCCAATTAAAAGTCGGCACAGGGTCCTTATTGAACCCTTCTCCCTCTAGTGTTTTACACTAATGTACTATTAGACAGGGGGACATATTTACACTAGTCCACAAAGTTTAATATTATAATGATAAAATTTTCTTGTACAGAAGGGGTTATTTGGTGTATAATAATTTGTGATATATATCAATTTATCGGTCATTTCACGACCTTTGCGTGAAGTAATTTTTTTCCAATGTGCCTGTTTAGTGTTTAATGGTCAAGGCATTTCTCCATCTCTCATTAGCAATTTTGTTCCTATTATATAAAGTAGTGAAGTTGTCTGAAGCTTATAAGATTTCATTAACTACCGAAATTATTAAAGATTTCCTTTTTAGTGAAGCATGTAATAGGTTACAGGAGTTTGGCCACTAGTAATTTTATATAGCAGTAATGGGCAAAAAATAGAACACAGTAATAGTGTCTGACTGATTATGACGTAACAAAAAAAATTAGCCAATGAGAGGCCGTTATTGACCAATGGTAAAATTTATAGTGGCCTCTCATTGGCTATTTTTTTTGTTACGTCATAATCAGTCAGACACTATTACTGTGTTCCAAAAAATATTAATTCACAATTGGTGTCAGATTATGATTAGATCCTACAATCTTTAAGCTACAACTAAAATTTGAACCTAATTTGCTAAATGATATTCTGTTGTTTTGTACTGACATAAAGTTATATGTAGTTACATGAATGTGTCTAATTACTAGTCATGGCTTACCATAAATCAGACTAATTCAAAAAGTGTTCGCTTACTTAATACAGATTTTTAGAACAGCCAAATTGTTTTATGGCAGCGCTAGAAAGTGTCATGTGTGAGTTCATAAAAATACGTCTGAAAAGGAGGGATGACAGGAGAAGAGGGAAAGGAAACCCCTAAAAAAGATGAATAATAGACGTATTTTTATGACGTCACACATAACACTTTAAAGCGTTTCTATTTTGGGTAGTAAATCTATTATCTGTTAAATCCCTGTTGGTAGGTAGGTTGGTCGGCCAGTTTGTCAGTAAAGGGTCTTTGTGTAAGTGAAGCTACTCTATAATTTGTCCGTTCGTCTGTCTGTCACCCTTTAATCCATACTTGTTGGTCTTTGCCTTTTCCCTCCCCCCTCGTTGGATTTTTATGTGAAAATGTGTTTAAATTACTGGACGATTTCTTTACATTAAAATGTACTTTAAGGAGTTAAATTTTGTCTTTATAATAGATATTTATCGCATCGTATTATAGACAGCTTTTCGCGCATATTAAAATGAAAAAAAAACTTGTATTAATCTTATGATTTTTGTTTTGATATTCGTGGGAAGTATTCTGATTTTTCAGTGTGGCAGAGAACTGGTTCTAATTCTGCAGATATTAATCGGTTTCGAAGCCATACTGAAATATAATCTTCGCCTCTTTTAGACGTACACATTCCTTTTTAATCTTTTGTATGAAAGTTTGAAACATTGTATTGAGGCATAACGGGAGACATAATTACTTTTTATTATCAGCTAATTATAATTCATCTTTATGAGTACCAAAGCTACTCTTCAAGTGAACCCTTGTTGGTCTATCTGTCAGCAACGCCTTCTTGTCCATATGTCAAAAATATCCCCCGGGCCCCCCACCCCACCCCTTTTCCAATTTTTTTTCTTCTCTGCTCTACTGTCCCCCCTCCCCTATCTTATTTCATTACTTTGTGCCCTACTCCCTTCCCCTTGTGAAATTAAATTCATAGAAATTTCAAAATCTACAACTACAAGAACTTTTTAGATATAATGGTCTACTTGAGTAAATAATATTAATTTCTGTTCCAGTATGGCTTTGAAACCAATTGATATCCACTGGATTAGTCATAATGAAAAAATTATGTATTTCATCGTATTACAGACAATTAATACAATACATTTTTCATCTTAATATCCGCGGAAAGCTGTCTATAATACGATACAATAAATAACTATTCTCTCATTGATGTGACCTACTTTTCTAGTTATAGAATTAAAAGATCTTCTATTTCATATGCATTGAATGGGACATAAATGTTGTAATATTGTTGCTAGATTCAATAAAGTTTTTGAAAATATAGGAAACCATCGCTAAATAGCTGCAACCCTGCATAGCATTCCCCTCATAATGCAAACACATTGGATCTAAGTTTTGTCATCTCAAGAAACGCCTATTTCAGAAACCGCCTATTTTAAAATGCCTACTATATATTTTTTTAAACACCCTATTTAGTAGATTTATAATTGTATAGGTATTTTGTTATCATAATAATAATAGGAAGGATGTCATGGAAAAGCAAACTTGTTAAACACAAATTATTTTTTTTTATTTAAATTAAAGAATAACTGTCTCTGTTCAAAAACAGAAAAAAAGTTACAAAAGTGATTCAATAATTATTTCTATTTATAACAAAAATAATTTCTGTTTTTGACTCATTTGCTTAATGATTATTATGAAGGTCTTTTACAGGGATCTAAAGGGAACAAACAATGGCCAATAGATTTATTTACATCCCCAATGATTAAAAAATACTTCTTCTGTAGATTACAAGTAGTGGTTGAAACATTTAGTCACTAAACTAAATGAACCAACCAATAAAAATTCAATGTTAGTCCCCAAATGTTAAGCCAATGAATAAGAAAACATTATTATAAAACTTTGAGGACTAGTGTAATGAATTGCCCATTATACCCTTACTTCCTGGTTTTATTAGTTATCATAGATAAGGTAAGTTAGAATAACCATTGCATTATTTTACACATTATGAGTTTATGGGAGAGTAAATTTTTTTGTGAGTCATTTTATATTTCCCTAATATTTTTGGGGAAAAATAATATAGTAATAATTATTTATCACATCATATCAGACATTTTTTCAGATAGTAAAATGAAAAATTATAAGATTAATACTAGTTTTGTTAGCCCCAAGGAACCAATGGCCCGGGCCAACAAACAAATGATTTTTAGTATGGCTGAGAACCGGTTCTAATCTAGTGTATACTATTTGGTTTTGAAGCCATACTTGAAATATTAATATAATAGTTTTATTCATAAAGTATATTCTATGATATAAAAATAAGTAATTTCCATGCCAGGTGAACATACATTGACAAGGCCAGAATGATAATGTAATGTTTATGTGGTAATACGACAACCAGACGGACAGGCAGTTTACAGAATTGCTATGCAGTGACTTATCATAACAAGCCCTCTGCACTAATCCCCATTATATCACCATTCACCTCATGACCGACGGTGACCCCGCTATCCAGCGGTCAAACTGGCCTGCCTAAATATGGGGAGGGGCACAAACACGCAGCTATCACGCGCCCCTCACGCAATTATATAACCGGGAGGCGCTGCCTCCCCTTTTACCACGGCTGCCCCCGCAGCCTGTCTACCACCGTGGGGCTAAGCCCTTGTGTCCCCACACCCCCTTCAAACCTAACCATTGTTATAATCTGTTGTATATAAATAGTAAACATTCATTGTAAATATTATTCAGTTAAATATATAATTTCTGTATGACTAAATCCTGCTAGTTTGTTTTTGGTAGAATAATTCAAGGCTAAGGCTCGTTGAACTCGAACTCGCAACCCTGTGAGCTGAAACGTTCGGCTTACCACATCTTGGTGTCAGCGTGTTTCAATCGAGCCTTACAGAAATTAGCCTATTCTACCTCTGATTGGACCCTTTGGCAAGTAAGGGGACAATCAGCCGCCAACTGAGAAGCCAACTGACCCGTGAGACGGCCTTTTTAGGTCAAATTTCCATCATTTTGAACGCAATATGTGGGCCTTTGGCCTACGGCAAGCAGATTTAGCCTGCTAAAAGCGCCAGTTACGACGCTTTTTCCGTACCGTGTAGGAGTAGCGCTAGGTGCGCAGCCACGGTAATCGGATAATTTAGCTCAAACGGCTACAGAACTGAGTCTAAATTGGCAAGTGTAGCTGGGACAAGCCCCAGGACACCCAGGCCAAACCTACGAGACGGACAGCTAGGTGCTGGTCTCCCTGAGAAGGCAATGTGTGGCTGCGAAGCTTCAGCACACAAGTAAGGCCTACCACTGCGACGGATAGCAGAATTTGAGCCACAGGCATGGCAGGACGGGACATTCCCTGCCGCTGCCTTCCAGGATTCGAACCCGAGGCGCTGTAGGACGGGCCATTCCCTGCCGCCATCTTTCGGGATTCGAACCAGCGGCGCTGCAGGACGGGACATTCCCTGCCGCCGTCACCCCTCTTAACCCTGCAGGACGGACATTCCCTGCTGCCAGTGCTTCCAGAATCACACCTAGAGCTCCTAGTGATAACAACACATAAGTGTGTATAAATGTCAACCAAGTGATAAAAAGAAATATAAAATTGTTGACCCAGTGATAATTGATAAGCTCTAGTGATTCGAAGCTACAGCCTAAGCCACCATGGTAAGCGATACTACCATAGCTGCGGTTCGGCCACCACCGAAGTTTCTGCCAACCCCAGCCGAACGGGAGGCCCCCTTATCTCAAGGGCAGGACCTCCACTTCCCCTGCCATATCAGGGTGAGGTTTCCCACTCCTGACCCTGCCCAGCACGTACAGGTTGATGCCATGGTCGATTCTGGCAACCGTGTACCAGGGTCTGCTGTAATTTCTGAACATCTCATGCACGCAATGGGCGTGCAACGCATGTTGGTTCCAGACAACACCCAAATCCTGACCGCTAACGAGGAATATTATTAATAGGAAAATTAAAAGAATTATATATGGCAGTCAAGTCGCGGCCGGACGCCCACGGAGCCCAGGCTGGTCCCAGCGCCCCGGTCTCTCCCAGCACCGAGCCTGTCAAATCGTGGCCGGACGCCCTCGGAGCCACACCTGGCTCCGACACGCCATCCCCTCCCGAGGCCGAGCCCGTCAAGTCGCGGCCGGCGGGTCCCGGAGCCGAAGCTGACCCCGCGCCGGCCACGTATAGGCTAAGCGCTGTCACTCCAACTGATGGCCAGCCACCCCAACTCCGCACGGCCAAGCGGGTGGTCTTGCCTGGCCGCGGTGTCATGGCTGTCCCTGTTGAATTAGTAGGACACCGTACTAAGGATGCCATCCAACTAGCTGCCCCAGAACAGAGGTTTGGGGAGGATCTTGTCATCCCAGAAGGCCTGTATGCCAACAGGCCTGGCTCCGCCAGCGTGTTCCGAGTGCTGGTGGTAAATGAAGGGGAGACGCCCCTCCTGCTGGACGCTGGCCTCCCCGTGGCTGAGGATCTGGTCAAGCCTGACATTTTAGAGGTTTCTGATAAGCCTCCCCCTCGTCTCCACTCATTCCAAGAGCCTGTTGAGCCCCCAGATATGCAGGAACTGTGGGAGGCCCTTGAGATGGAGGAGAACAAGTTCCTGCGTAAGGATCCCCTGCTCAAGAAGGAGGTTTGGACCATGTTATCAGAATACAGGGACGTCTTCTCCAACTCTACCCCGGCTGCACTGACGTAGTAGAGCTGCAGCTGCGCCTCAAGCCAGGGACCCAGCCGATCCGCCAGAGATTTAGGGATCTGAACCCGCGGCAGGAGGCTGAGCTGGAGAAACAACTGGACACCTGGCTACAAGAGGGAGTCATAGAGCCTTCAGACTCCGCCTGGAGCAGCCCCCTGGTGCCCATCAAGAAGAAGGACGGGAGCACCCGCTGGGCCGTCGACTACAGAGCCCTCAACAAGTGCCTGGAACTGGATAGCTACCCTTTGCCCAGGATCCAGCAGTTGGTAGAACGAGCGGGAGGACACCGCGTCTACAGTGCCTTAGACGCGGTGGCCGCGTACTACACCATCCGTGTGTCTGAGGACAGCCGGCCCTGCACCGCCTTCACCACCCCCAGGGGCTTGTACCAATGGAAAAGGATGCCCTTTGGCCTTGCTACGGCACCGTCTGTCTACTCCAGATTTATTGCAGGGGTCCTAAATCCACTAGGTACAGCCAACCTCCAGTCATATCTTGACGACGTCCTGACCTTTCACCAGGATACCTGGGCCCACCTGGCTAGGCTCCGGGAGGTCTTGGAAGCCCACCGCAGGGGAGGAATCCGCCTCAAGCCAGCTAAGACCAAGCTGTTTCGAGCCAAGGTGGATTATCTGGGCCACACCCTCAGCCGTGAGGGGATAGCCATGCAAGAGGATTATATTGACCGTATCCTGGACTGGCCGGCCCCCAGCACCCCCAAGGATTTGCTGGCGCTCCTGGGGTTCTTTGGATACTACCGCCTGTTCATCCCAGAGTATGCCAACCTCACCTACGAGATGAATTGGCAGAAGACGGCCAAGACCCTGGCCTGGACGCCTGAGATGGAAGCCCAGCTGCTACAGCTCAAGGACAAGTTCCGCCAAGCCCCCATCCGAGCGCCGCCTAGGTTTGACTTGCCGGCGGTGTTCCAGCTCACCACAGACTTCAGCAGCCGCGCCATCTCTGCCATCCTGAGTCAATGCCAGGACGGCAAGGAGAGGCTGATTGCCGCCGTGGGGCGCAAGACAACCAACCCCGAGACTCGCTACCCGTCCTGGAAGGGAGAGATGGCCGCCATTATGTATGGAATTCGGAAATTTCATGGCATCTTGTCCTACCGCAGCTTCCAGATCAACACTGATTCCTCAGCCTTGCTACAGATGAAGTCGCTGAACACATCCACAGGGATGGTGGCTCGCTGGCAGGAGGAGCTAGCGGCCCTAGATTTCACTGTCTGTCACCGTCCTGGCACCCAGAATACCAACGCCGACGCCCTCAGCCGCCGGGAGGACGACAACATGCCGACAGCTACCGCTGAAGAATTAGCAGAGCAAGCTGAGTACATCCACAACCTCTGCCAGCTAGGGGAGTCCGCAGCTGGCCGGCCCCCTGCCGCACGACTGGACCCGGCTAGAGTGTTAGAAGCCCAGACACAGGACCCTCTCCTGCTCCGTGTCCGCCAGTGGGTGGCCGATGGCAGAGCCCCAACTAAGGCTGAGCTGCGCGGCAAGGAACGAGACGAGCAGCAGTACGCCAGCCGCTTTGCAGCCCTGGGACTTGACGAGCATGGCTGCCTCACCACCACTGACCAGACCCTGACAGGAGAAAGAACCAGATACCTACTGCCTTCGGCCCTCCAGCAGGACGCGTTCTTCTTAGCCCATGGGACCCCCATGGCCGGGCACTTTGGAATGGACGCTACTATTGCCCGCGTCGCCATGCATTTCTGGTGGCCCAACCTGTCCCGTGACGTCCGTCTGATGGTTCAAACCTGCCCTGAGTGTGTCCAGAAGGTTACCAAGGAGAGGTTGAAGCTAGGAATACATGTGCCCTCCCGCCAGGGGTATCCACAGCAAGTCCTGTTTATTGACCTGGTGGGGCCGCTGCCAGAGACCCCAGCTGGAAACCGCTATATCCTCACCTGTCAGGATGGGTTCAGCCGGTTTGTCAGCCTCTACGCCATCCCCAACAAGCGCACCCTCACGATGGCTGAGGCCCTGCTGCACCGCCACCTGGCCACGTTCGGATGCCCCCTGAAGATCCACTCCGACAACGGGATGGAGTTTACCGGCCAGGTATTCAAGGAACTGGCCTCTAAGCTTGAGATTGGCCTGACACATCCACCGCCCTACAACCCGCAGTCCAACCGAGTGGAGAGGTTCCATCGGACGCTCAACACAGGCATGCGTCTGTTCCTAGACAGAGACGACAACAACTGGGAGCCACACTTGCCTGCCATTGCCTTTGCCTACAACACCAAGGCCTGCAGATCCACAGGCGTGACCCCGTTCCTGGCCTACTTTGGGAGAGAGGCCAAACTTCCGGTGGACATGGTGCTCCGGCTACCAGACACAGAGTATGCCTCGGTTCCAGCCAACGTCCAAGCTCTCCTGCAGCGCTACCATGCCGTGTATGACGCCATCCAGCAGCGAGAGGAGGGAACCATCCGGAGGAGCGCGACCGCCTACGAAGGCACGGCCAAGTACGAGGTTGGAGACTTGGTCTGGTACCTGGCCCCCCGCCTGGTGCCAGGGAAGGCAGCCAAGATTACCAAGAGGTGGACTGGCCCCTGGAAGATAGTGCGGCAGGCCATTATGTCATCAAGCCTGCCTCTCCAACAGCCAGGATCTCGGAAGTCACCTCGCATGTAGGCCGATGGCGCAAATACACTGGAGATGTAACTGCCCATCAGATTCCAACAGACATTCAAGGCGACCTGGACGGCGACGAGGAGGCCACCGAGCTGCCTGTCGGAGCTGCGGCGCCGCCAGCTAGTGACCCAGGGCAGTTCCCAGTGTACCAGCCAGCCGCAGCCGCCCCACAGCCTAGCGGCCAGGATCGTGACCCAGTAGAAGAGAACCTGCAGGATCAACCCAACGAACCACCGCCGCCGCCGCCAGCTCCAGAGCCACCCAGAGATGCCATCTGGAACCCTGATACTGACATGGAGAACCTGCCGGCCAGCAGCGAGCCTGTAGGAGGAGAGGCGGCCACTGCGATGGAAGAGGCAGCCCCAGAGGACGAAGCTGAAGCAATGTGCCCCCTGTTGATGACAGCCATCCCCATCCGAGTAGGAGCTAGGAGGCCAAGTAACCTGGACCAAGCGGGCGCCCCCATGGAATTTTATGCGCCTTCCTCCATCGTCATTCCCCCCTTGGGAGCCTCCAGAGTTAGTCTAGGCCTCCGTGTCCAGCTACCCGCCGAGACAGAGTTAGTTCTGCAGACGAGGCAAAATTTACAGCGGCGGGGCTTGGCCGTCGCTAACCCACGGCTGGAAGCCAACCAGGAGTTGACAATGCTGATATCCAACCACAGCCAGACAGAGCAGCGAGTGTCCCGCGGAGCCTGTGTAGCCAGAGCTGTCCTCCACCAAGCTGTGCCCCAGGAAGATCCTGTCCTGCGCAGACATAGGTTGTCGTATCCCCAGGTTCAAGGCCTGGTGGCTCGAGAGCCCCGCAACCCTTGAAGGGGAGGTTGTGGTAATACGACAACCAGACGGACAGGCAGTTTACAGAATTGCTATGCAGTGACTTATCATAACAAGCCCTCTGCACTAATCCCCATTATATCACCATTCACCTCATGACCGACGGTGACCCCGCTATCCAGCGGTCAAACTGGCCTGCCTAAATATGGGGAGGGGCACAAACACGCAGCTATCACGCGCCCCTCACGCAATTATATAACCGGGAGGCGCTGCCTCCCCTTTTACCACGGCTGCCCCCGCAGCCTGTCTACCACCGTGGGGCTAAGCCCTTGTGTCCCCACACCCCCTTCAAACCTAACCATTGTTATAATCTGTTGTATATAAATAGTAAACATTCATTGTAAATATTATTCAGTTAAATATATAATTTCTGTATGACTAAATCCTGCTAGTTTGTTTTTGGTAGAATAATTCAAGGCTAAGGCTCGTTGAACTCGAACTCGCAACCCTGTGAGCTGAAACGTTCGGCTTACCACATTTACAATACCTACACAGAAACATAAAAAAAATTTATCTAAAACTCTAAAAAGATTAAGAAATCCAGTTTGATGAAATGTTAGGTGTGCAGTTAAAAGTAATAAATATCCATCCAACTAATACATAAATTTTATAAAACAATAAATTACCTAATGGAAACTATTTTCCTTTTTTAGGGGGCTTAAACCCTAACCTACACAGGGAAGGATGATACTATGAAATTTGTCTTATACAAAAGTCAATATATCTTAAATATAAATCTTAAATAGTTCATGAAAGCCATTGAGAATGGACTTATACCAGGGCTCAGCAGCTGCATATAAGCCTCATTGAAATTTTTATATTAAAAGTAAAACTTTAAAATCTAGCTGGATGTCTCAACCTTAACTGACAATCAATTTCAAATTTGAGTTTTATGCACGGCTGAGAATCAATTGCAGACCCTTGACTAATACCTACCTACCAACAAACACAATACTTTTCTGAAAGGCATAAATATTCCTATTGTTATTACATCCTGGCCCTGGTTAGAAGAAGGAAAATACCCAGGAAAATGTTCAGTTAAGCAAAACTTAAATTCTTGGAATTTGTTCAAAATTTATTTCTCTGTATGTTGCAGCAAAGTTTCTGTGTAATTTACCATGTGGGTTGGGGAGTGTCTAAAAACATTAAACTCATAATTGGGATGTTGGTCACTTTTGAATAATAATACTTTTAAAAAGTTGGTAAACATTTTTTATTCATTAAAAACTGATTAATATCTGATGGATTACAACCAGTTCTCATCCATATGAAAAAACGATGCCTAGAATCATATTATATCCAGTTTTCTATGAATATAAAAATGTACAATCATAAAATTAAAACCAGTTTTAATCTTATAATTGTACATTTCATATCCTTGGAAAGCTGATTATAATGCAATACAAGAAATAATTAATCTTTCACTCTTGAACAGTCAATGTATTTTACCATGTATCTTTCAATTTCATAAAGTAATTATCTTATCTCTAAATTGTTTTAAGGAAAGGGACTCTGCTTATTTTTTCTATCTATCTCACTTTCCTTGTGAAATATATTCTGTGTTTGTACAAGAAACTTTTTTTCAGCCTTGATCTTCTTTTCTAAGCAACAAAAAGTTTGAAACATGGAAAAATAAGGTTGTGAATAATTGCACAAAATTTTTGGATGATAGAATATCTTTTGATACTAATTCTTGTGATATAAGGACAAGAATACAATATGCTATTTATTTTCATGAGGAATGTCATGTTTGAATGTTTTTGTTGGTGGGGAAAGGGGTTGAGACACCAACAAGAAGCCTAAGAAGCTGGGAAGAACCCGTTATGCATGTAATGTGATGGCCTTGAGACCCACTATAAAGGTCTGGTCCCACGTTGTTATCAACCATTATTTTCTAATTAGGCGTAATAATGTTTTTTTTTAAGTTTTTTTAAGTTGACAAGAAATATAGTTGAATTGGTAACAAAATCAACTTCAAAAAAAAAATGCAAATTTACCCCTGCCGGCCTACTATTCTATTTAAAGTATTCAATGGAATTAATGTGACTGCCCTAAATTTTATGGTAGAACTTTAGGTTTTTAAGCTTCACTTTATTGGTTTAATTTTTCACATTTTGGGAGTTATTCAATGTTTTAATCTACCTAAAAGTAACTCTATAGTTCAGAGTATGTGGATGTTTGTCTGTCTGTAATGCAGTTCATGTAACCAACAACAATTGACGTGTTGCACTCTATGCTACTGATTGCTGACAAGAGTAAATTAATGAGAAGCCCTAATGCAAAAAATAATTATGCATGTCTTTACCATCTCATTTGACAAATGCAAAAAATAACGTGTTGGTCATTTTTCATTTTTGCATCTTTAACAGTTTATTAGTGACGCAGCAACATTTTAAATAACTTTGTTCTTTTGTCCATCTATCAAGATTTTTTAAAAGTTCAGCTGACAGTCTGATTAAAAAAATTTTACAGTATGGCTTCGAAGCCGATTGATATCTGCTGGATTCGAACAAGTTCTCAGCCAGTATTGAAAAATCATGTATATTACAGACAATTTTCCACATATACGGGGCTAACAAACTGGCTAATTTTACATTCTAATATCCGCGGAAAGCTGTTGTAACATGATGCGATAAAAAAAAACAAACTATTATTTGATACCTATATTTGCGATAACTTTTACTATACAGATATATACTTACAATTTTTAACATGTCAGATCTAAATAAGAAATACTCGTTTGGGGGACCACTATCTCAAATACCAACCTAAATAACTGAAAAAATGGGTGAGCTTGAGTTCTCCAAACATTGAGCATTTAAATCGCATAGAGATTAAATAAATCTGTAATAACTCTCATTGGCTGCTCTTTTAAATCCAATAATCTTATTTTCCAGGAAATATATATAAAAGGTTATATTACTAATGGTCCCTACTGCTGCTATATCTGGCACGTGATAGGGGAATGCCTTTGTCAGTAAATAGGAGCAAGTATTATTCATTCTTTGCATAGTTAGGACTTTCAGACAAAGGCCTCTATGTCTTACATTTTTTAAATCCTTCCTTTTTCATAACTTTTGTACTTTGTTAAGTTTTAGAAAAGGTGAAGTTTTAAGTTATTTCTTCTTGAAAAAAAAAGTTTTTTCTATACATTTTTTGTTACATTTTAAATTATTGAATATAAATAAATATGAAATAAAACAATTTTATATTATGAATAAGTTATAATATAAAAGAAAACTTGTTGAAAATTTTGAATTAATAAAAATATAGAGAGAAAAAAGGTGTATAGATAGAAAGATAGAAAGAATTGATTGATAAAAGTATTTGGAATTTCCCTCAAATTGCTTGCAAGCACTGAAACTCTACCTCCTTGTATAGAAAAAATTATAAATTGGGGGGGGGGGGAGGTTAGTTTTTCGAACCTTATCTAGCAGCGAAAAACATTTTTTGGTAAACAGCAGATCTTAACATAGATTTTTAAAAAAACCTTTTACATGCCCATCTGTTCGGCATAGGACATCAAAGAGTTTGAGTAGAGGGAATGCCTTGGCCCCAAACAGGCGCAACTCACTACCATGCACAGTTAGGATCTCCAGACAAAGAGCGTGCAATCAAAGGGTTGGTTGTCTGTAATGTACTGTACCACGGGTATGAGGTAAAGGACCAAGAGTCTGGCCTTGAGTTGACAAGTTGACTGTTCAGTCCAGGTGCAACTCACCCACACGACATTGACATACATGCCCATAGAGGCCTCTAGGTGCGTAGCCGCTAGAAGATAAGCCTTATACTAAAGTAACAGGATGTCTCTGTGTCTGTCTGTTTGTGTGTCTGTCTGTGTGTACCGAAGGATCTCGCTAACCGCTGAACCGATTGGGTTCTCCTTAACAGGGTAGATTCTCATATGTCCCAGGAAGGTTTATAACTATTTTGGGGGAGGGTACCACCACCCTCCCTAGAGAAATTAAATTTTTTTTAAATTTACCAATTTTAGAAAGAGAGTTCAACGAAAAATAAACATCAAACGTAAATTTTTTTAAACTTTTTCTTTTAAAATCTAAAATAAGAAATTGAATTATCAAATTCGACTCTCTCCTCCTCAAGTGCCCCTAGAGGCCTCTAGGGGCGTAGCCGCTAGTATGATATAAACAAAGTAAACTTTTGTATGGAGAAAATAATATCTTTGGTCAATTATTTTTTTCTCAAATGTTGCGGTTTTCTCAACGTTTCTACAATAATTTCACAAAAATGGCTAAAAGATTTACGGATTAGATAAAAATAAAAACTATTTCTTTGTATAGAGGTCAGTTACGAACTGTCTAACCACTGAACCGATTGAGTTATCCATTTCAAGAAGCTTCATATAGTGGTTTTATTCAATTTCTTACTAATTTTTAATGTCATAACATAGAGTGATCAACACAGTTTAATTTAACATGTTATTTTTATTTGATAAGTCCAATACACAGTGTTTCATGTCAAGAACAATCTTCAGTTGGATAAATAAAAATACATGATGCTTAATTTGTAATGTCCAGAGCTGGATCTTTAAATCATTTTAGTGGTGAGCCAGATCGGGGTGAGCCAACTTTCCACCAATGTTTTATGAAATGCCGCGCTGTGATTGGCTAAAATTTGGCGCACCCCGATCTCGCTCACCGCTAAAATGATTTAAAGATCCAGCTCAGGAAAGGTTTTTGCCTTTTTTCTGCCCCAACAACTTCTACATACTAGATATAACTTTTCTAAAATATGGAGGTGGGTTTTTTTTTGGTGCTCGACAGGCACTTTAAGAGAAGCTATTAATTTTGTTTTGAAAAAAATAACAGTAGTCTGTGATACAGCATTTTTTGCAGTAAAAATTTTAATTATCAAACTAAGGACATAACATAGATACGATACCTAAAATATGTTTTTTATTTTATTTTAAGCAGAGAGGGATGGGACATTGGACTGTAAATTCAACCAGGAACCAAAGATTTAAAAAAAACTCATTAGCTAGCGATAAGAAATTCAATACTTTTGCTATATTCAACTTGGATAGTTTAAACTAGCAGTGTCCAAACTTTTTAGTCCACGATTTTTATCTACATAAGGGGTTATTTTGTTTTTCATCATTTGAGATTGTATATCAATTTATATTTCAGTATCACTTCCCTACAGATCCCTTATTTTGTGACATGAAAAATGTAAGTCGACGTAACCATATTGGGTTATCGGTTAGCAAGAACCTTCATTACACATAGACATCCTGCTACTTTTATTTGAAAATTATTTTAGCAGTTTTGTATGTTGTACATAAACACTTTCCCACGGAGTATGCCAACAAACCCAGGGATCTAAAGGGATAAGACAATGGCCGATAAATTGATGTACATACCCAATTATGATTCTCTTGATCTCAATTAGGGGTTGAAACGTTTGAACATTGAACTTAATAAACCAACCAATAAAAATACATTAATGGTCCCCAAAGTTGGTAAGCCAACGAATAAGAAAACGTTATTATAAAACTTTGGGGACTAGTGTAATAAATTGTCCATTAACCCCTCCCTCCCTGCATCTAACCACTTCAAAGGATTTATTTTAAATACAAAAACTCTAAATACACACGATTAGCTATCTATCTATCTCAGCTTGCTATCTAATAATTTTACTAACCATCCTTAAAAGAAAGAAATTATTTCAAATACAAAAACTTTAAATGCACAAGATTAATTATCTATCTATTTAACTATCTATCTATCTAACTAGCTATCTATCTATCTATCTATCTAACTATCTATCTATCTAACTAGCTATCTATCTATCTAACTAGCTATCTATCTATCTAACTACCTATCTATCTATCTTGCTATCTATCTATCTATCTATCTAACTAGCTATCTATCTATCTATCTTACTAGCTATCTATCTATCTAGCTATCTATCTATCTATCTAACTATCTATCTATCTATCTAACTATCTATTTATATATCTAACCGTCATGAGACACAAAAAGATTGGTTTAAATTTCAAGTACAAAAAACTATAAATACATACGGTAAAATTTCTATCTTTAACAACTATCAACAGATATGTAAGGATTGGTTTGTACATCCAAGGGTGGGGGTAAAGGTGTGTTTGCCCTCCCCCCCTCAAACTTTAAAAATTCCTAATTTTAGCCTCCTCGAATTAAAAAAAAATTATCTCCCTTTAACTATCAATCTATCTATCAATCAATTTTGTAGATAATATCTTTCTATTTAATTATCGATCTATCTTTCATTTTTTGCAAGAATGGAACGGACATTAGACTGTAAATTACACTGGTACCCAAAGTTTTAAAATATTCACTCTCATATGTTGGTTTAAAACTTTGGGTACTTTTATTTAATACTAATTTGAAACTTTGAATAATATTTTCAATCTACACACGTCTAATTTAGTTTATTGTCATTGAGGATGTACATAAATTTATCATCTAGTGTCTTATCCCTTAAGATCCCTGATATTTGGTTTAATACCTATGGTATCATACTGTGTCATTATTAATGTGCTATTTACACTTAATCGATATATTACTACCTGGATGAAGCAACAGATTTTCATGTACTCTAAAAAAGTATTGCTTGCAGTTGGCTAAAATAACGATACCCCTCATCCAATCCCTCTCTACTGAATGAACGAACGAACCAATAATTGAAGTTCATACTAGCAAGCTAAATTGACGACAAATTTTCCCTTGTCAATATATCCATGTATATCCAATATCCATTTTACACTTATATACAAGATGACCACTTACAAGCACTTGCTTTGTGTATATCAAACAAAATTAAGAATTCTTAACGATAAATTCCAATGCAGTGAATTATAATATGAATAGTCAAGGAAGTGCAGCAAAATAGCTAAATCCATCCCGTGCCCTATGTAAAGCTTCCAAAATATAGAGTTTAGCAGTCATCAAAATCTTAAGCTACAGCCAAAAAAATTCTTACTACTTTAAATGATAGGCTAATAAGTTGACCATTATTTGGGGTGCTGCCATTTTTACCACTAGCAAAAATACAGCCAATGTGTTTTTGACAAAAAGTTGGTATGTTTTTGTCAATTTCATTTTTAACTGTATATTTTGGATAAAAATTATTGCCAAATTTGGTTCGCCTTTTTAGAACTTACCAGTATATATTATCGCATTATTTTTAGCATCAGTATTAGATGTTTTTTTAATGCAGCTATTCTATAATTAAGGTATTCCATAGTCAAACATTTATAAATACGTTTTAAAATATCCAAAAATTCACTAAGTTAATTCAAATGAATAAAATTGTTGAAGGAAAATTAGTTTCTTGCTATATGAAATTTCGTATTATGGAAAGAAAACGAAGTAGCTGTTGATGGGTTATTTTAGGTTAGGTAAATGTTAATGATTGCCATGCAACGGTAGGAAATTGGCCTCACAGGGTTAGAGCCCCTCCCGCAGGGACTATAAATAGGAAAAAAGCTATTGTGAAAACCAAAATGTCTTTTCATTTTAATCTTTTTGTGAAATATGATTTTCTAGATGGTGGGGAGGGGGTGTAGTAGGAGCGTATCATGAAATTATAAGGGGGAGAATATTCTAGACAACCCCCCCCCCCCACCACCACTATCCACCGTTTTCCCGCCGCACTTGAATATGTTGCCCTAATTATACAGACAATATCATAATTATTTGTAATTAAAATTTTTTTGTCCCCTTTGTTTCTCTTTTTTTTATATATTCTTTAAATATTTTTAGTATTTGGCAACTTAATTAGCTCACTATTATGTTACATGCGGGGAGGGATATATATTCAGAAATAATTTGTACATCATGACAAACAAAGATCTTTAGTGGGAAATGTGATTTTCTTTTTTCTGAATTTTTTGGGCAAGATACCCATTATTGAAGAGAATTCAGTATACAACTACCTTAGTTCGTCGATTTGTAGGTCATGATAAAAAATATATATGCATGAGAGGGTTGCAGGAGTTTATCCAACCCCCTCCTCCCCCACCCCCTTGGCAGAATTGTTTGAGGAGGGGGAGGGGTGATAGCTACCAATTTACCAATTCAGGAACGCTTGTTTTGACTTTGAAACCAAGGTGGGTGTCTCCCATCCCCCTAAAACTAAAAAATACACCCTGGATTAAATTAGACAGATAAATGTGTATGACATCCCATCTGGGGTAATAAATCTATTGAAACTGTAGTCATTGCGATGTACTGAAATTTAGTTTCCGAAAGTGTACCTAGCCTCCGCGTCCTATCTCAATATTTGCTACTAGCTAAAAAAGCTTTAAACTTCCAAAAAAAATCTAAATTTAAAAAATTAAAATTTTGAATATATACTGTATAAATCGTTTGTACATTTTTCGCTTTACTCTTTGACCGGAGTCGCTGAAAATAGCGTTTGCAATAATTGGGTTATCTGCTGTACAACTTTGGAAATTAGAGATGAAATAGGCAATCCATTTTCAGCTCATCGTCATTGCTCTTTCAATGTTTCTAAATTTCATACATTATTCTCAGAGGGAGAGAGAGAGGGAGGGGACAATGAGCTGTTTATCACACTAGTCCCCAAAGTTTTATAATAACCTTTTCCTATTTGTTATCTTAACAACTTTGGGAACTTGATTAAGTTGAGTGTTCAAACGTTTTAACTACTTATTTTAATCTACATAAGGGAAAATTTTGTGTATCATCATTAGGGATGTACATCAATTTATCGGCAATTGTCTTATCCCTTTAGATCCCTGCTTAATTCTTCTATTTTTCTTGATTAACTGTCTCTCTCCCTTCTTACTTGTATGAGAAAAATATATACATTGCCTAAAAAAGTAAAACGACACGGCCTATAATTCTTTTTTATGTAATTTTTAGTAGCGCAGCTACTCTAGTAATAAGTTAATTTGTACGACCCTCCAACAGCACATTAGTCGTTCGATGAAAGTTGCCTTTAAATGACTGTTATTTTCTTGTATATTAACTGATGTAAAAAAAATTTAAATTCTTTCTTACGTTAAATTCATTTTGAGAAAACAAAAATTTAATTATTTCTGTGAAATATATAGGGATATTAAGAGATAAGACAATGATGATACACAAAATTACCCCTTCTATAGATAAAAGTTAGTTGTTAAAGGTTTGAACACGCAACTTAATGAGCCAACCAAACAAAAAAATTGTTGCGCCAACGAATAAGAAAACGTAATTATAAAACTTTGGGGACTAGTGTAATAAACAACCCATTGTCCCCTCTCTCTCTCTCTCTCTTGAAATATAACTATTTAGATTGGTAGATGGTTATTACTGTGTTACTTATGAACAAGATTGTCCTTGTTTTTATATCGTTGTTGAGCCGCTTTTATGTAATTTTTACGTGCGACGTAACAAGAATAAGTGGGTGTACATAGCAAACAGCAAAACTTATACACCTTTATCTAAACTTAGAGGAGATAATTAAAGTGTCATGAATAACGACACAAAAATACGTCCATCGCTTTTTTAGGTGGTTTTCTTTCCCACTTCTTTTCTCATCCTTAATTTTATGACGTCACACATGACACTTTCCGTATCACCAAACGTAGATATCATAAGCAAAGTACAAAAGATATTAGACAATAATTATGTAATTTAATTGCATAACTTTTATCTTTTTGTTCTAAGTATTCTTAGTACAATGATATCTTTTTTATGGTTATGCATTCATTTTTTTAACATCTTTAGTGTGACAAAGTTGCATTTAAACCCCGATTTTCACGACAACTTTAAATATCTATATCTGCAGTTTTGCAATGGCTTTCTTTATCTGTGTCAAGACATTTCTTGTATTTTAAAAAATGCAACACTTTACTTATTTTTAACATCATTATAAATTTCAAAATGAAGTATGAATTTGATTAAAACTTTAGTAACATTGTGGGGTAACTTTTATGTCCATGGTTTTCAATGCCTTTTGTGTTGAAAATTTATTTATATGTGAGCTTCTCAGTCCATAGCTTCTCTATAGGTTTATTTTCCTTGTGTAATTTAGCTCAATTTTCCTTATTTAGGCTTGCCTTTATTGAGAGAAAGGGGGGATAATGGTTAGTTTACTGCACTGGTCCCCAAAGTTTTATAATAACGTTGGCGCAACAACTTTGGGGACCCTTACTTTATTTTGATTAGTTGGTTTATAAAATTAGGTGTTCAAACGTTTCAACCAATATTTTTAATCTACAGAATGGGTAAGTTTGTGTGTTAATATTGAGGATGCACATTAATTTATAGACCATTGTCTTATCCCTGTTGGTTGATCTATGCTTTCCTTTCTTTGCCCTCCTAGATCTTACTTTGATTCGCCTAAATAAAGAACCCACCCTCCCAAAAACCCCAAATCATAGTTTAAAACCTGCCCTAGACTAGCATTAAACTTTCCTGATTGGTGCAGCCGTTTTCGAAATCTTATTTGACATTAAGTTATTTTTTCTTTGACTAACCTCATTTGGGATATGATCTAACCACAAAATGGCCTTGAACCTGCTCAGTATCAATAATAAATTGTGGACTAATCAGTTCTTTTGTTTATGAGATCTTATTGAGCTATATTCAGCTATGAATTAATAGAATGGACTTGAACTTTGCTCAGAGGTTTTCTTGTTCTTTGAGTGTGTGTGTGTATGTGTGTGTGATTATGTTTGTACTGCATGGATAAAATGATGGGTGAATAAGTCAATATTAATCACATTTCTTTCAAGCAATGCAGACAAATCCTTCGCAAACTATCTTTGTACACTAAGCTATTTTTTTGGCATACTATATTTTAATATTTCTATAGATTTTTCTATACATTTTTACAAAAATAAGTTAACAAATCACACAGTGGGATCTTTTGCCAAAAAACGGGACATTTAGAGTAGACAAAAGTAAACTTCAATAAATAAGCTTGTATTTGAAGAAATGATGTAATTTCTTTTGCTTTAACTCGGAAATAACTTAAATTTTGCTCCTGTTAACTTCTAATGTGCATTTGGTAAGTACGTCTTGCTGTTTTGGAGGAGCGAAGCTACCCTATTTTTAAAAAATCTATAAACCTTCATAACTTTAGCTAGGGTAGGAATATTTTAACAAAATCAACGTCTATGTAAATATTTCTTCAATGCAAACAATGTTTGTGAACATGAATATAGCGTCAGGTGCACCCAGTTCGAGTCCCGGCTTTTTTAGGTAGGTCCAGTATAAGTAAAATAGGACACTTATAAGGCATGTTTTCAAATATTTTTTTTACAGATATAAACAACAATAACATAATTTTCAAAACACTTTTGATTTTGTGTTAATACCTTTATTCTAAGTCTAGCTATCTTCATTTAAAGTTTGTATAAGAATATAAGCATGATTACTTAAATTATATTCTCTCTCAAACGTATATTTCTTTCTCTCTCTCTGATGCGTATATTAAGAGATATAAGTTTTCCGGAATTTTAATGTAGGGAGTAGATTTGAAATCTGTATCAAATTTTAAGGATTTTTTATAAAATTCGTTTTTTGTATAATTCTTTATCTAAAAGCGGAAATACAAATTAAGTTAATTAATTTTGGCATCTGTGATTGGTGGATTTAAAAAATCTGCGCTCTGATTGGATGTCGTACATCATTCAACCAATTAGAGCGCAGGTAGTTTAAAATTCACCTATCCTATTGGTCAAAATTAATTAACTTAAAATGTATTTTCGCTTTTAGATAAAGAATTTTACAAAAAACGAATTTTATAAAAAATCCTTAAAATTTGATGCAGATTTCAAATCTACTCCCTACATTAAAATTCCGGAAAACTTATATCTCTTAGCGTATATAATGTTTTTGCAATATTATAATTAATCCCCATATTTGAATTTCTGCTGGACCAAAACTAGTTAGAACTACAAATTTTTTTAGAACACATGAAATTTAGCAAATTTAATTGCTAAAATAAAAGTATTTTTCAGTCATCTTTATTTAACGACTCCTTTATCCCTTAAATGTCCATTAAAACCGCGAGAACGGCAAAAATCGTTAAAAATCACGCCAACGGCGGCATATAACGGCGAAACGGTTCGCCAGAGGCAAATGATGCATAAGTCAAGAAAGATCCGCCTTAATAAGTTTGAAAATATTGCAGAGATGACTTTGGGCTCTAAAATGACTCCTTCCCCCTCTAATGGGGGAAAATTTGAAATTAACAAGAACGAAATTGTTCAAACCATGCAATGTAAAATGCTCAATTACTCAAAAACGGACAAGAGGCCCCAGGTTGTGAAAACTGTTTTATACACAATACATGTTGTATATTGATATTATTATTGCAAAACCCGGGGCCTCCTGTCCGTTTTTCGGTAAA
The DNA here is from genome assembly GCF_053477335.1 of Acartia tonsa. Lineage (NCBI taxonomy): Eukaryota > Metazoa > Arthropoda > Copepoda > Calanoida > Acartiidae > Acartia > Acartia tonsa. The sequence goes on from NC_137266.1 coordinate 40,745,076, forward strand.
ATAGAGAAAACTGATTTTTTGGGGTTAAAAATCTTAATATTTTTGGTGAAATTTTCTCACAAAATGTCAATTTACACCACCAAAAAAATATTTTTTAAAATTTTTTCTTTAATTAGACATTGGTACAGGTATCTGAAAAGTACCTCAATACATTTTTTTTTTCATAAGATGAACATAAATGTATTTTTTGTTGCTTTGAAAAAATTGTGTAAAAAAATCTGGAAAATCATCAAAACTGAAAAGAAATTTTTCACTACCTTTTTTAAAAATGGCATAAATCCGCCAAAAATTAATATTTTTTCAAAAATTTCTTTTCTAGCTGTCTACTTACAGCCATTATTAGGTCCTAGGATAGATAAAAGTCGATTTTAGATTTTTTGGATGTCCCGATTTTTTTCAAAAGATCCCACTGTGAATCATATAATAATTAAATAGATGTAGAATAGAAGTGTACATTATGACAGGAACAAACGCCGTCAATTTAGGTTTCTATTTCACCTGTCACCTATAGGTCAGTTAATAAAGTAATAAATAATAAAGTAATAGGTAAGTAATAATAAATCCATTACCCAGTGGTAATATTTATTATCCCTATTAACTTAAAATAAATCTAGTAGACTATTAGTTAAGTTTACTTTCAGTATAAGTTTTAAGTTAATCCTACATCATTTAGATTTAAAAGTTTCGGCCAATCTAAAATTTATAAGGGTACAAATCTACTAAATATCTAGAGACCTATCTATGTAACCCTGATACACATATTAGGCAACAAGACATTGTACAATAACTAACTTCCACCCTTCCCCCCCTCCCCCACACTACCAGGGAGGGAGGGGACATTCAGCTGTTTATTGCACTTGTCCCCAACGTTTTATAATAATGTTTTTTTTATTCGTTGACTTCATAACTTTGAGGACTTTCATTGAATTTTGATTGGTTTGTTTATTAAGTTAAGTGTTGAAATGTTCAACCACAAATTGTCATCTAAAGAAGGGGTGATTTTGAGTATTATCATGGGGGATGTACATCAATTTATCTACCATTGTCCTATCCCTGTAGATCCCTGCCCCCAACAACAACAACCATCCTGAGTTGTTGTAATTAAAAAGTCAGTATTTCTGATGGATGTCCCCAGTCTTATATCACACAGTGGCACTGCAAGGGACAAAATCACAGTATTTCTGATGGATGTCCCCAGTCTTATATCACACAGTGGCACTACAAGGGACAAAATCACAGTATTTCTGATGGATGTCCCCAGTCTTATATCACACAGTGGCACTACAAGGGACAAAATCACAGTATTTCTGATGGATGTCCCCAGTCTTATATCACACAGTGGCACTACAAGGGACAAAATCACAATATTTCTGATGGATGTCCCCAGTCTTATATCACACAGTGGCACTGCAATGGACAAAATCACAATATTTCTGATCGATGTCCCCAGTCTTATATCACACAGTGGCACTGCAAGGGACAAAATCACAATATTTCTGATGGATGTCCCCAGTCTTATATCACACAGTGGCACTGCAAGGGACAAAATCACAATATTTCTGATGGATGTCCCCAGTCTTATATCACACAGTGGCACTGCAAGGGACAAAATCACAATATTTCTGATGGATGTCCCCAGTCTTATATCACACAGTGGTACTGCAAGGGACAAAATCACAATATTTCTGATGGATGTCCCCAGTCTTATATCACACAGTGGCACTGCAAGGGACAAAATCACAATATTTCTGATGGATGTCCCCAGTCTTATATCACACAGTGGCACTGCAAGGGACAAAATCACAATATTTCTGATGGATGTCCCCAGTCTTATATCACACAGTGGCACTGCAAGGGACAAAATCACAATATTTCTGATGGATGTCCCCAGTCTTATATCACACAGTGGTACTGCAAGGGACAAAATCACAATATTTCTGATGGATGTCCCCAGTCTTATATCACACAGTGGCACTGCAAGGGACAAAATCACAATATTTCTGATGGATGTCCCCAGTCTTATATCACACAGTGGCACTGCAAGGGACAAAATCACATTATTTCTGATGGATGTACCCAGTCTTATATCACACAGTGGCACTGCTAGGGACAAAATCACAATATTTCTGATGGATGTTCCCAGTCTTATATCACACAGTGGCACTGCTAGGGACAAAAACCAGGGATCTAAAGGGATAAAACAATTGCCGATAAATTTATGTAAATTTCCAATAATGATACACAAAATTACCCCTTCTGTAGATTAGATTAGTGGTTGAAACGTTTGAACACTCAACTTAATGAACCAACCAATCAAAATTCACCAAATTTCCCAAAGATATTTAACCAAGGTTATTATGAAACTTTATTAATATGTGTAAGAAACAGCCCTCTCTCTCTCTGGATAAAAACACATAAATCTATTTATAATTACGAAGAAAATGGAACCAATGCAATGTGAGATATAAGGCTTTGCCATGAAAAGATTTTACGAGAAGGAGCTAATATTGGGGTAATTTCTTTTTCTAAATTTTTTTATCGTAGAAAAAAAATCCACATTAGGCTCATTGTGTTGAGAAGATTCACTTTGAAGACAAAGGAAAAAGAACAACATATATTTACGGAGATACTGTGGATATAGGATATACGTGGATATTATGACAGGGGAAAATTTGTATTTAATTTAGGATGTTAATATAGACCTCATTTATTGGTCAGTCTGTTCATCCAGTAGGAGGGGAGGGGTATTATAAAATGGGTGGAGAGATGTTTCGTTATTTCAGCCAGCTACAAGCATCACTTTATAAAATTACATGAAAATTTGTATTTAATTTAGGATATTAATATAGACCTCATTTATTGGTCAGTCTATTCATCCAGTAATGCTGGAGGGGATATGGTAAAGTGGGTGGATGGGAGTTACCGTTATTTCAGCCTTCTTCAAGCATCACTTTACCAAATTACTGGTGCAACATCCAAGAAATGATAAATCGATTACCGTGGTTTACTTCATATTCTTATAATTGGGTAAGGGGTTTAAAACCTGCCAATTTTACCATAAAAAAAAATAATAAAAATCGTCTAAACCTAACAAAACAATCTTTAAAATATTTTTTTTACTTCTACGTAAGAATATTCAAATCCCCCAATAAATATCAAAATACATTGAAAGACGGAAATTAATTTTGTATGCTTTTTACAAAAAAAAATAATAGCTACTTTTTGAGTTTTTGTTGCTTTAAAAGAAAACTATGCAGCACATTGAAAAATAAATTTGAGTTTTGTTCACCTAATTAGGGAGCTTAATTAGGGCAATAAGCCAGGGAGGGAGGGGACTTTGGATTATAAATTATGCTGGTACCCAACGTTTTATAATCAAGATATCTTATTCTAGGCCTTAAACCTTTGGGTTCTTTCTTATTAGTTAGGTCCAAACCAATAATTCTAGTCTACAGAAGGGGGGATTCTGTTTATGATCATTGGGTAAGTGAATCAATGTATTGTCCATTGTCTAATCCCTTAGAATCCCTGGCAATAACATAACCAACATATAAACCAAAACCCCCTAAGAATGTCAAATTACCCAGCTACATACATAAAGGAAACTGGGGGTATAGTCCCTTTCGTGGCAACGCCCCTTAAGGGGCGATTCGTCGTATTTTTGAAATAGCTTTTAATAGGTTATTTTAGGTTAGGTTATGTTGGGTTAGGTGATTGCCTCACAAGGTTAGGCAATTGGCCCCGCAGGGGCTAGAAATAGGAGAAAAGCTACTGTGAAAAAAAAAGAAGAATCGACCCTTAAGGTGCGTTGCCACGAAAGGGACTATACCCGAAACTGGGGTTAGTAGCATAGGTTTATTGCTTTTTTATGTTCATTGCTTTTTAGTAGCATAGCTACTCTAAAATTTTAATTATCCGTCCGTATGTAAAGAAAAATAGAATTAGGTAAACTTGAATAAATATTTAGATTCAATGTACCAAATGAGCATACAGTATATAATTTATATGTCCTGTCTGTTTGTCGGTTATGCTAGAAAAGCCATAAAGGTAAGAACAGGTTTCGTCATTGTTTTATACATGTATCATATTTTTTTCAAATTTCAAACTCTATTTTTATGATCATTGATAATCTGCTCTATGTCTCACTGTTCCGTCTGAAGAATTTTTTTGCTTTGGTACTTGATCTTTCTTAAACATAATTTCATTAGAGTTCTTTTGGTTAAAGAATTAACTATTTCTTTGTTCTTATTAAACTTAAAATTTTAAAAAACCTAATTTTAATATTTTTGGTTTAAGAGAATAAGTCTAAAATGCTAACTTAATTTTCAAAGTAAATTAAGAAGGATCTTTTTTTATGTTGGTTGATAACTTTTTTTTTACATTTGAAGAAAGATTTTCTCCGAAGGCAGACGGGTCCAGTTTAGAAGTGTCTTTGGATTGAAAGGCCTGAGTGAAGTATTTTTTTCTTCATGTAAATAATATCTATTTTTTACCATTCCTTCGAAAATATAAAATCAATATATTTTCATACAGCTTTAAAAATCTCCAAAAAGTAAAAACCCAAAGCCCAAATAAAGCAACAAAAAACAAATTTTTTTAATCTTAGTTTTGCGTGTAGTGTAGTGAGATATTTTCACATTTTTGTTCTTTATGTCAAAAACTTTAGCATGGGATTATCCATGGAAGCGAAGCTTAAACTATTAATTGTATTTTTAAATCTGATTTATTCCTATATGGTTAAGTAGGTGCAACACCCTTACAGGCCTCTAGGTGCACTCGAGGGAATGAAGGGGGGAGTCGAACCTAAACTTTAAATTGGGTTTGTTTGTAGAGTCTAAACTTTTCAATCAATAATCTAAATATAAAAAAGTGTCAATTTTGTGTATCATCATTAGGGGTGTATTTTTGTCCATTGTCTTATCCCTTTAGATCCCGTTCAAAACCAGTTGAACAGACATACAGCCTTAGTTAGGGCTCTTTTGAAATTATTGAACCAAAAGATTTTTGTATTTTCAATTCAATGACAAAAAAAGAGATTTTTTAAATAGAAGACAAAAAATTTAGCTAAAAAGTATAAAAAAATGGAGAAATCATGAAAAGAAAAAAGGAAAAATCAACTGCTAACTTAAACAAAATATACATAATTACAAAATTGCCTAAAATTAAAAAATAACAAAAAATATGGACTAGCATAGATAGATAGATAGAAAATATGGATAGAAAATGATGAAATTGGCCTGAAATTAGCAACACGTTTCATGCGACCATATTTACTAACAAAGCAAGTTCAATGGATATATAATATGCGTGGATAAATTGACAGGAGAAAATTTGTTTTCAATTTTGGTAGCTAACATAGACCTCATTTATTGGTCAGTTCATTTATCCAGTAGAAGGGAGGGATTAGATTGTATCTTTATTTTAGCCAACTGTGAGTATCACTTTATTATGGTACATGAAAATCTGGTGCAACATCCCAGTAGTTATATATCGATTGCCAGTTTACCTAGGCGATTAAAAAAGGAGAGAAAGAGAAGGAGAAAGAGAGAGAGAGCGAGGGAGAGAGGAGGGAGTAAGATTTGGAGGGAGAATAAAGAGTAAAAGAAAGAAAATAAAAAAATTCTCAATTTTACCATACAAAGAAATCTTTTTCTTAGTTTTATATGCTGATGAAATTTAATATTGCCCTCAAATATTTTGGTTACATATTTTAAATTCGTCTGCTTTACGTTGTATTTTATAATTAACGAAGATGCCAACATCCAAAAAAGCGAAATTTAAGGGATCTAAAGGGATAAGATAAATTAATATAAATTGATGATAAACAAAACTACCCCTTCTGTAGATTAAAAACAAAGGTAAAAATTATTCCTGGGTAAAAATGTATGGGCTGTAACCAACCAAATTTAATTAAAGCATCCAAAGTTTTTGAGCCAACGAATACGATATAGTTGATATAAATCTTTTGGGTACAAGTTTGATTTAAAGTCATATATCCCCTCCCTTAAAGCTTATAGTCCAAAAAGTGCAACAATCCGATGTCCTACAGACCCTAGCTGTAGAAAGGCTTCCCCTTTAAAAATTCCAATTTTTAATTTTTTGAAAAAAAACTAATAACAGCTTTTTTTAGTTGATCCTACCTCCCCTTTCCCCCCAACAGTTATTTTCAATTTTTTTAAAAGTAAGGAACTTAATGGAAACTATCTAAAAACCTATTTTTCTTATTTTTGTTGAGCTTTGCTAACATGTATGATGTCATTCTTGTTAGAGTAAGATAATTTGCTTCAAATTGTCAACTTTTAATCTTTTTCATAATTTGTTTCGCCACTTAGTCACGGTTAGTTGCATAGATAGATAGATAGATAGATAGATAGATAGATAGATAGATAGATAGATAGATAGATAGATAGATAGATAGATAGATAGATAGATAGATAGATAGATAGATAGATAGATAGATAGATAGATAGATATATAGATAGATAGATAGATAGATAGATAGATAGATAGATAGATAGATAGATAGATAGATAGATAGATAGATAGATAGATAGATAGATAGATAGATAGATAGATAGATAGATAGATAGATAGATAGATAGATAGATAGATAGATAGATAGATAGATAGATAGATAGACAGATAGATAGATAGATAGATAGATAGATAGATAGATAGATAGATAGATAGATAGATAGATAGATAGATAGATAGATAGATAGATAGATAGATAGATAGATAGATAGATACATAGATACATAGATACATAGATACATAGATACATAGATACATAGATAAATAGATAGATAGATAGATAGATAGATAGATAGATAGATATACTTGTGAAACTATATTAACGGTACTCTTCCTTTGAAAGATCTTGTTTCTAAATTTCCATGAACAGTTCTATTCTTACTTTAAATGGTGTTTTTACAAAAAAAAATGTAAAATTATCTATAATACAAAGTAGAATGGCGCCTGTCTGTCCGTCCGTCCGACTGAAGCTTAAGATCTCGGTAACCGCAGAACCGATTGGATTTTACTCTTAAGGGTATATACCTTCTTATGGTGGTTTTAGTCTATTATCTTAGGGGATGGCACACCCCAAAAAAAATATCCATCTATTTTTTTAGGTACACAATTTTTTTCAATTATCTCTTGAAGCAAAGCCCCTAGAGGCTAGGAGCAAAGCCGCAAGTATAAGTAAATAGCAATGCAATATATTTCACTATACCTTTTTGCCTTCTATACAGTCCTTAAATTAATTTAGAGTAAAACTATAGAGGGGGAAGGGGTTAAATAACTGTATGTCTCCACTCTGTGGAAACTGTGCCCACTTTCCATTGGTTCTTTGAATATCAGCCATTAGCGTCAGTAATATTAACACAGCCAAGTCGCTACAAAAGAGCAGAAAGCAATTTGCAAGCAGACGAAAAAGGTCCCCAACACTGGATCCAAGTATTTGTCTATACTATACTATTAGCTAAACTAAAAAGCCCCTTTTACAGTTTTTTTGTGGCACGCACTAATTTTACGTCTAGTTACCAGTATTGAAAAATGGTTGTTAGTTCAGGAAAGCTAATAAAAATGAGCTAAAACTCATTTTTTAATCCTATAATATAAAGTTGTAAGGTTTTTTTGTCTGTAGCTTAAGATTTTGATAAATACTGAACCGATTGAGTTCCCCATTCTTATATAAAAGTAACAGGATATCTATTTGTCTGTGTGTTTGTACCGAAGGATCTCGATAACCGCTGAACCGATCGTGTTTTCTTTAACAGAGTAGCTTCCCGGGTCCCGGGTAGGTTTATAACTATTTTGGGGGAGGGTACCACCACCCTCCCAAGAGAAATCGCCCCAAAAAAATTAACTCCCCAAAAAAAAATTTGTACAATTTTTAACTTAAATTCAAAATGGGCTGGGGGCAACCCCTCCCCCCCCCCCCAAAAAAAAAAAAATTATTCCCCCCCCCCCCCCAAATTTTTTTTTCTACTTTTTCTTTTAAAATCTAAAATAATGTATTGGGTTAACAAATTCGACTCTCCCTTCCTCAAGTGTCCCTAGAGGCCTTTAGGGGCGTAGCCGCTAGTTCTTATATTAAAGTAACAGGATATCTATCTGTGTGTCTGTCTGTACCGAAGAATCAGGCTAACCGCTGAACCAAATATTCTACTTCACTCTCATTGGTCCTAGGAAGATATATATTTTACCAATAGTCGATTGAAATGTTTACTGGCCTATCATTGGGCGTAGGTATTGTATGACGTCATTTTCTATAGACACTATAAGCTGCTTCATTTATTAGATGCTTCTTCCCTAGCTTCCAGGGACTCTTACTTTTATGGGGGATGGGGGGGAGGTAAATAGCCTAAAACCGACCCAATAATAAAAAGCATGGCCTGAAAAGTTTAGTTTTTTTGAGATTTTTTGTTATATGTAGCCTATAAAAACGCCAAGGCATAAAGATACTTTACTGAAAAGCACAACATAATCTAATAATTTCAGAGATCTTTAGATTTATACGAACGGACGGACAGACATCGTTATGCTTTGTATCATAGACAGAAACAAATTTAATTTACTTTGTAAAAATACTTCTTGAAAAGATAATATCTTTTTAAATCAGGTTCAAGTTCATTCAGAGGTTTCAGAATAGAAAGATAAAAAGATAAATTCCTTATACTAAAGTAACAGGATGTTTGTTTGTCTGTGTGTTTGTACCAAAGGATCTCGCTTACCGCTGAACCGATCGGGCTCTCCTTAAAAGGGTACCTTCTCATAGTTCCCGGGAAGGTTTATAAATATTTTGGGGGAGGGTACCACTACCCTCCCAAGAGAAATCACAATAAATCGAATTTTTTTCTATCGAATAGAGACTCCTACGTACATTACAAAGTATCGTAGAATTATCAAATAAAATTTTTAAAAATTTTATCTGAAGGTGAGTGAAAGGACAAGTAATTTTTTTTATTATTTACATAGGTTTTACCGTTTCAGAGCTTCGCTTTTATGGATGTTGTCATCCTTGTTTTATGTTTAGTTTTTTAGTTTAGTATAGTGTTTTTGGTGAGATTTTCAAAATTTTTGTGGATAATGATATAAAGATTAAGTTTTCCATTGTTCTGAGCATCCAGTATGTAATTCGCTTTGACCGCCAGTCTGTCAATTATCATACAAAATATAAATATTAAAAACTATAAAACTACGTAAGAGAGGTTTCGTGATTTTTTTTCTCCGAAATTCTATTATTGATTTCAACAAATGCCCTTTAATTCTCATAGTACGTATTATTATCCAGGTTTTTCGTGCTTCGCTTTTTTGGGATGTTGTCATCCTTATTTACTTCAGTTTGAAGTCAATATTTTTGGAGGTATTTATACCTTTTTCACCTAAATTGAGTTAATATTTGGTTTAAAAATCTCTTTGTTTTGTACATTGTAGTATATAAATCTTTTTTTTAATATGTTAAACCATTGAGAAAACCCCATATGTACAGAATGTACTAAATCGGATACATAGACGTCCAAGGGGGGGGGGGGTAAATGGGATTTTGGATTTTCAATTTTTAGCCCCCCCCCCCCCCCAAAAAAAAAAAAAAAAAAAAGCTTGGACGCCCCTGATCGGATATAGAGTAGCTGTCTTCGTTTGAAGTATACGCAACCAATGGATATTTAATACGTGGATATTACGACTGGGGAATTTATGTCGTCAATTTAGGTTGCCAATGTAGTCCACATATATGGTAAATAAGCCTCTCCATAGTCAGTGGAGAGGATGGGGTAAAGACAGAGCCAGCTGGGAGAAAAAATTAATCAGAGTACGCCAGAATTTTTCACAGTATCCTCGTATTCTATATCCATTATCCAACCATTAAACCTAGTTTAAATGGTTGAAATATGATTTTAATAGTTTACATCTATTATCTCAATAGATAGATAGATAGATAGGTCCTTTATGGGAAGATTTTTATTTATAAAACAATGTTTACTATTTTTTATCATCCTTTTATAAAAGTAAAAGATTTTTTTCTATCTGTCAAACGTAGCAAAAATTTCGCTATCCATACAAACCGATATGGTTCTCGATCCTTGACAGTGAAGCTTCTTTTATGCCCAGAGATAGTTTATTTAGGGGGAGGGTACTTCTACCCTCCAAGGAGAAATCACCCCTATAAGAAATGAACCCTTTCAAAAAAATCTTTTTTTTCAAAACCTCAACCCCCCTCAAATTATGTAAAGTTCTGTTGATAGATAGAATAGAACAATAAATGAAAATATTTGAAAATTGACATGATTGAAATGGTAGATAGATACATTAAATTTAAAAGCAACTCTGATTGTTATGAGTCTACAAAGCAATAAAAAGTCAATTCTTGATAATAAAGGTATCAGAAAATAGAGGCCTATATATTAGGAAAATATATAAAACAGATACATAGAAAGAGAGAGAGAGAGAGAGAGAGAGAGAGAGAGAGAGAGGGAGAGAGAGAGAGTGGGAGAGAAAGAGAGCGAGAGAAAGAGAGAGAGAGAGAGAGAGAGAGAGAGAGAGAGAGTGTGGGAGAGAAAGAGAGCGAGAACTAGAGAGAGAAAGAGAGTAGCTGGACAAAGTGTCTCAGAAATCAGCCATGTGCCGTCAAAAAATGAGGGAGATGAAAGGATAAGGGGGAAAGAAAACCCCTATAAATAAGAGATGGATAATCCCTCATTTTTATGACGTCACAAAGCTGATTTTGAGAACTTTGTCCAGCTACAAAAGAGAGCAAGAATGAGAGAAAGAGAGAGAGAGATAGAGAGAGAGTGTGTAAAAAAATAGAAAAAAAAGACAAATTATGCCTCTATTCTAATAAGTCTATTCTGAATGTAATATAGTTTTATTGGCTGTGTCTATTTTATTGTCCATTTATTTATAATTTGCATTGACGTACAGTTAATTAGGTACATTATGTCACAGGATAGATTCATTAAAATATTATAATAACTAGCGGTTTCGCCCCTAGCCTCTAGGGGCTATGCCCCAAGAGGTTTGATCAAACTAATTTTTCGAGTTTAAGATTTTAAAGAAAATTTTTATAAAAAAATTTGGGGGGGGATTTTTTTTAGGGGGGGGGGGCAGTCGACTCAATATTTTGATTTTAGTTTTAAAAAGAAAAAAAAATTGTGGGGGGGGAGAATTTTTCATTTTTGGGGGGGTTAGGGATGTCCCAACCCCCAAGAAAATAGTTATAAACCTTCCCAGGACCTATGAGAAGCTACCCTGTAAAGGAGAACGCGATCGGTTCAGCGGTTAGCGAGATCCTCCGCTACAAACAAACAGACAGACAAACAAACAGACAGACATCGTTCTACTTTGTATTATAAATAGGTGTAATATACATTTTAGAAGAAATAATGTTATAGATATTTTCATGTAATGATTATTAGAAGAAGAGTTAAGAAATAGGATGTCTGTCTGTTGCATAAGATCTCACTAACAGCTGACTAGAACGCTATAGCCACTCTAAGTCACACTTTACTGCTGCCATAAAATTCAGCCTAAGCCGTGCGGCTGAAAGGTGGTTGGAGGAGAGAATGACAGGGACCTAAAGGGATGAGACAATGACTGAATAATTGATGTACATTCCCAATGATGATACACAAAATTACACCTGCTATAGATTAAAACTTGTGGTTAAAAACGTTTAGACACTCGACTTATTTAACCAACCAATCAAAATTCACTAAATTCCCTAAAGTTTTTAAGCTAACAAATAACAAAACGTTATTATAGGACTTTGGGGACTAATGAAATAAACAGCCCATTGTCACCTGAGAGAATGGACAGGTGTATTGGTGATTGGATAGATGTATGAATAGATTGATGAATAGATTAATGAATAGATCAATAGACAGATCAATACATGGGTCAATGGATAGATCAATAGATAGATCAATGGATAGATGAATGAATAGATGAATGGATAGATGAATGGATAGATGAATAGATAGATGAATAAATAGATGAATAGATAGATCAATGGATAGATCAATGAATAGGTCATGGATAGATCAATGGATAGATCGATGGATAGATTAATGAATAGATCAATAGACAGATCAATAGATAGGTCAATGGATAGATCAATGGATAGATCAATGGATAGATCAATGGATAGATCAATGGATAGATCAATGGATAGATTAATGGATAGATTAATGGTTAGATCAATGGATAGATCAATGGATAGATTAATGGATAGGTCAATGGATAGATCAATGGATAGATATCAATAGAGATTTATGGATGGATAGATAGTTGAATGGATTGATCAAAAATAAAATAATGTAGATATCTGTATAGATAGATACCTAGATAGTTTAAGATGGAAAGATAGATAATCTTTTGACAAAGAAAATTTATGGTTTGCAAATAACTGGCTAACTATCGGCAATTTCCCTTAAAAGGAGACTGGACCAAAAACAAATATTTTGAAGGAAAAAAATTATGCTTACTTAGGTTAGGTTAGATTAATAAGGGATAATAAGAGCCCAGGGTATGAGACCGGCAGAGGCTAGGAAACCTTATTTAAAGAGTAAAGGGGGGTATTTATGTTGACCAATTATCGGGTGGAGGGACTTTACCCAACTATCCCCTCCTTTTTTTGTGTCCCCCGTTAGCTTTAAATGTTTAATGTTTATACTTAGAATGGATGTTCATTTAAAACAAAACATTTTATGAGTACAGCCATATAAAGTATTTGTATTCTATATTTCGGAATGCATGGCATTTACTTGTGTCAAGGCATTTGGTGCTACACCACAAAGTGCCGGTCGAACTCTGAATCCAGGGTATTTTTTCCTATGCCTAATCCCTGCGGGGAGGGCAGACCTAACCCTGCAGGTCTATACCCGAGAGACAATTACCCAAACCAAATCTTTCCTGACATACAGAAATAAACAAGCAAACGAAAAATCTCCCACCCCCCCCCCTCCATTTATTTTCAAGTTATTTCAAAATAAGGGAAGAGGTTCGATGCTCAACAAAGCACTATGTGTAATAACGGCAGAAATTGTAGAGTTGCTACACATCATAATTTTGGCTACCCTTACATGACTAGTATGGTAGCTTTGCTAACTCTTTTTTTTGTCAAAATGTGTGCTAGCTTAATTGTAAGATGTACATAGGCTAGGCTTTGAAAGGTCATTTTACTTATGCGAAATAATAGGTATGTACAATGCAATACGCAGATAGAGATAAAAAGTCAGGTAGCTTTTTATATGCACAAATAAACCCTACCAGTTTGTAAGTACACTAGGAGCTGCGCCCCTAACATCTAAATTCGAATGGGGTAAAAACTCGGAGGGCGAAAAAATGTCTTTCAAAACCATTATCTAAATTAAAATACCCTACAACTATCCCGAGACCCTTGTGAAGCTTCCCCCATAAAAATAACTCAATTGGTTCAGTGGTAAGAGAGATCTTAACTGACAAACAAAAATACCTAACGATCGTATGCGAATATTTTCTAAATGAATAGAAAATAGAATATAAATTTTTAAAAATTAGATATAAGAAGAAGATTATTATGGATAACGATTTTATGGCTTCTCTGAAAATTATAAAGTCCTGTAGTTACTTAGATCTTTATAGATGAATAAACACACAACTTGATATTTTAATATAATAGTGGCTAGAGACCTCTAGGGGCACTTCAGTCAACCCTCCATTTTACGTTATACTTTCTTTTTAAAAGTAATATAATAATCAGGGAAAGGCTTCATGACCTATGAGAAGCTTCACTTTAAAGGAGAACCATATCGGTCCAGTGGTTAGCGAGATCCTTCGGTACATTCAGACATACAGTTTCATCATGTTACTTTTATATAAGAATTAGGTTGTTTTACAATCAGTAAGAAATTAAATAAGTCATCTAAGTTCGGTGTTCTTTGGTATTTAAAATGCTTTGTAATTAGAAATTAAATATAATTTTACTAACAGTAAAAATATTCAAGATTAAATGACTTAATATATTTTAAATCTAATATTTTGACATCTTAATTGGAACTGATGATCTATTTAATTAGTGAAACAGTTTTATTCAATGAATAAAATCATAAAATATAAGTTGATTTTCTATTTTTTTATTGGGGGTTAGAATTTATTTGTATTGAACCCCCCCCCCCCCCCCCTCCCTTGTAAAATAGTTTAAAATAGTTCTAACCCTTTTAAATTTTGTTCTTAAGCACACAAATAAATAAAAATAAAATAAATTACTTATGATATTTAATATGGCAACCTGTAAGTGCATATGAAACATGGCAACCACGAAATCGTTGCATCGTTTTTCCCACAATTGTTTTGTGAGAAGATTTTAAGCAACTCTTTCATGTCAATGTTTTTACAAATGGTATAAATTTCATTTTAACATGGAGATTTATATTTATAAGTAGGACATCAGCGATTATAATTTTAAAAAACAAGGATGACAACATCCATAACTAAATAATCACAACCTAAATGTATAAAAGTCGAACAAAATTGTAAGTAAATGTGTCGCAAAACTGCTTAAATATAAGATACTGTTTAAGTAAGTGCTTACAATTTTAGGACTTATAATGATGCTTAGCTTGTAACATTGTACCTTGTCGAAATAGGAATCGGTATTCCAAAATTCAGATCAATAAGATAATAATAGTTGTTGAAAAGCAACATGTTTTAAATGGACATACTGACTTTCTGGTAACGATTATAGAGTTGCTACACCTTCTAAATCGTACCTAACTTTTATAGTAATCATCCTATAAAGTTTGTAATAGATAGAACAATTCTTAAATGTTTAAATTAACGAAAAGAGCTAACCGTTCCAGCCGTACCTACCCTGATTATAAAAAAGCTTTTAACAAGGAGAATTATATTTATAAGTAGGACATCATCTGAATGAAAATATTTAAAAAAGAACAGTAAACTGTAATATTGTAAAAGTAAAAAAAGAATATTAAATTACTAAAAGATAATAAAAAATTAGTCAGGCAATGGTGCAGCCAGTGCAAACGTGTTTTTTGAACAAAATAAGAATTAGACATATTGCTTGTTAAACTGCTTTAGTATTGAGAATTATTTGTTCTAGAATCTTTGCTCTTAAAAGTTATATATACTTTTTTCAAATATGAAACTTGCTTTTACAAAGTTTTTACTGTATTACAATTACAAGTCCTTTTTTAATAACAATATTGTCCTGCTGAGGTTTGCTAAAATTAATTAAGATTTTTGTTGAAATGGGAAAACGTTGTTTTTTTTATGCATAATATTGAAGAACAGTTAGGTGTGCTAGAAATTTCACATTTAAAATTTCATGGATACAATGATCGTTAAATATACTTAGAAATTATCAGGAGGGGAGGGTACATTGGTCTGTAAATTAGACTGGTACTTAAAGTTTCATAAACTCGATTTTTCATTGGTTGGCATAAAATGCCCCTAGAGGCCTCTAGGGGACGTAACCACTAGTTTATTATATAAATTTTATTATGAAGTAGTTTTGTTACAAGATTCAGGTTCAACTCATTAGGTTCTCCTTTCTATTAGTTCACATAGGTCCCACGATTGTTTGGTCTATTTTATTTTTTCTATAAAAGACTTGGGATAGTTTATGCTATTTTTCTGACAAAGTTTTTACTCCTTTGAAAACTTAGCCCCTAGATGCTAGAGGCGCAACCTCTAGTAAAAATTTGCTTAGAATTACGCTTGTTTTGCATTTACATATTTTTAAAACTGTGTCTTTTTTTAACAATTATGTTCATAATTTTCTCAGTTCTGACTTACAAAATTTTTGGCTAATTTTAGTATTTCTTTACTTCTGCAAATCAGCAAATGTCAGATGAACTAAACCGAATAGTGACAAATGATATAAAAACTAAAAGTAATTGCAACAGAACAAACAAAAATTTGAAAGAAAAGGGATGGGGAGGGTTAAATATTGGCATATTTTTTCATTGGTGGTTGAACCTATCCGTTTACAAATAAATACAACTTAATAATTTGCAATATATCACTGAGTAATCAACACAATTTATCTAAAAGGTTAAAAAGATGGCAGATAATTTGATGTACATCCCCAATAATGATACACAAAATTACCCATTCTGTACACAACAGTTAGTGGTTAAAACGTTTGAATAACGAATAAGAAAACGTTGTTATAAAACTTTGGAGACTAGTGTAATAAACAAGCCATTGTATCCTCTCTCATTGGTTTTTCTTAACATGTTGTATTTAAGTAAAATACATGTTTTAAGTTTTCTGATCCAGAATTTTTCTAATGATTATAAAATGGCTTTGCAAGTGTTATTGATTTGAAGCACCATGTTTCATCCAAATGAATGTTAACAACCCATCGTACTGACAGGCCTTAACTATATAGATGTTTGGATCTTGGAAAAAAAACGAAGTAGTGAGTACCTTTTGATGGGTAATTTTAGGTTAGGTAAATGTTAATGATTTTCCCGCAGTTGCTAGTAATAAAGGAAAAGCTTCAGTGAAAATACGACGAAACGCCCCTTAAGAGGCGTTGCCACGAAGTGGACTATATATCCACGTTTTATTTTTCATTAGCTTAACAACTTAGGGCACTGTTAATGAATTTTGATTGGTTTAGTTTTTAAGTAGAGTGTCCAAACGTTTCAACCCCTAATTGTAATATACAGATAATATACAGGTAATTATGAACCTAGTATTAGTGTCGGACTGATTATGACGTAAGAAAAAAGAGGCGCGCAGTTGCACAGGATTAAATATCATATCATATATATCATTAGATAATGAGAGGCCACTATAAATTTTACCATTGGTCAATAATGGCCTCTCATTGGCTAATTTTTTTTCTTACATCATAATCAGTCCGACACTAATACTAGGTTCGGTAATTATGTGTATCACCATTGGGGATGTGCAACAATGATCGGTCATTGTCTTATCCCTTTAGATCCCTGGCTTGTTTTAAATACTTTGGATTTGTTTATCATCATACTTATTTATGATCCTAGAACAAACCAATCTTGGACAAAAGGTTTATTAATTCTGAAACGTGTTGCATGTCAATGGAGGGAGGGTCAATAGTAATAGAATTAATCTTCATCTCTTTCTTCTCACAGAATTTGAGACAATATTTTCACATTTTTATATAGCAAATATATAATTATTAGTGATTACCATAAAGTTCATTTTTAACATGTTTTTTAAGGTTCTTTAAACTTTTTTTTTACATCTTGCATTTTATGCAATTTTAAGACGGATTAAAACGGATTTATATCCGAATAATATTCTTTTTTTATAATGTTAAACTGTATATGTTCGTTTGTTCTCCTTTTTGTTTCGGTTATTAAGCAGCTTTACTTTCATGGATGTTGTCACCCTTGTTTATCTATATGAAGTATACACCCTTATCTTTAATATAAAAATTTGAAGAAAAAAACACTCCCTTAATATTTTGCTGATGCAGATACTCTATAGTTAGAGTAAGTATGTAAATGTGTATATTTGTCATATTGGGCCAAATCATGTAAAATTACCTAGGCTAACCCTAGGATTCTCCAAGTCTTACATACTTCTTTGAATTCATTTAAGACTAAGGAAACCTTTACTCTAGGCTAGCATTTTTTTAGGATTTGGACCTTTGAGGCCATATTTGCATGGATCTAAAGGGATAAGACAATGACCGATAAATTGATATACATCTCCAATATTGATACACAAAATTACCTCTTCAGTTAAAGGTTGAAACTTTTGGGCATTCGACTAAATGAATCAAACCTTCAAACTTCAATTAAAGTCCCCAGGATTGTTAAAAATAGACTCATTGTCCCCTCCCGCCCTGCCATATATGTCTAGATTAAGTTCTATATAAAATGTTGTTATCTGCTTAATGCTGTGCTATTAATGGATTTAATTGTTCCTGTTTCAAATATACTGTTGTATTTCAGGGAGGGAGGGGACATTGGGCTTTTTATTACATTAGTCCCCAAAGTTTTGAATAACGTTTTCTTATTCGTTGGCTCAACAATTTTGGGAAATTTTAGATTTTGATTGGTTAATTTTTATATTGAGTGTCCAAACTTTCAATTACTATTTGTAATCACAAAAAGGGGTAATTTTGTGTATTATGTATGGGGTTGTACACAGGGACGTCTAAGGGAGGGGTTAAAGGGGTGATTACCCCCCCCCCAGAAAGAGCTTTTTACGTCCTAGGCTATATAATATAAAGATTAACCCCCAAAATGAATTTTTAACCCTTAAGTTTTTACCCCCCCCCCCTCCCCCAAATGAAAAACTGTTTTTGGATGTACATCAATTTATCGATCATTGACTTATCCCTTTAGATACCTAGCAACAACTTTATCTGATGTACTTGATTCTGAGACCAGCTGCAGATTATTTAAAATCTGACAATAGACAAGGATTATAATGTCCATGCAAATTTTTGTAGCGCAGCTTCTCTATGTACGTTCTTTACACTAGAGGACAGTTAGAAATATAAGCAAAAAATGGAGGAAATAACTTTTTCTTCCATTTACCTATGTTTACCTATTTACCTAAACTTCACGAAAAATTAAAGTCTAGCCGTTTACTAGATCTTATATGTAGGACATGAACACTTTTACAACTTTTTAGTATAGAATAGTAATATGATTCAATTTTGATTGTTTTATAATTCAAAAATATAAAATTCTTACGTAGGCTTTATACAAAGAAACTAACCAAAAAAGGCACCAAATGTATGTGTGTGTGTTTGTGTGAGTGTTTGTCTGTGTGTGTGTGTGTTTGTGCGTGTGTGGGTTAGTGTGTTTGTGAAGGGTGTATGCCCAAATTTGACCTGTACAGTAGCAAGGGTCAGTTATCTTGGGTTTGTTTTATCACTGCTCTCCTTAAATTATTTTAGAATCATTTTGGCGGTTTCCCTCATATTTTATCTACACTATAATTTTGTTGATGATAATGTATTTTTTATTTTTATTTAAGGTAGGTTTAAGTAAGGGTTAGGAAAGTCCCGCAAGGATTTCATCCCATAGGGTTAGAGAAAGAGGTTTGAATGAAAGCACCAACTTTTTTTAGAGGTGACAATAATATTTGAAAACAAACTCAAGAAACAAATTATTACCATAAATAGTCCACTGATATGTAGCTATATTTGTAATGAAGAGATAAAAGATCACAAAATTTATCAAAGAAGTTGTATCAACTTTTTTGCTTTTTATTTAAGATAGCTAGCCGGTCCTTTCAGTAAGTAGTAGATGTAAAATTTTTCATAGAATTCAGATATGCAATCGGTTTTTTTGTAGACCTCTTATTTTTTAAGTAATTTAAGTTTTTCAAAAAAATAATTAAGTCGGTTTTAAGGTACTAAAACGCAACAAAATAAAAGAAGAAAATGGCCAGTATGAACAAAAATAGTAAGATCTTTAATTTGACACCTTACTTTTAAAATTCTGTTGAGTAATTATTGAAAAAATCTATTTTTTTAACCTCGGTTTAATAAAAACTTTAGACCTAAATATTTTCTCAAACAGACATAAAAAACATGGGTTCATATATACCTTTAGAATCAGAAAAATATTACGAATCTATTCTAAGCAAAATTGAAAAAGTTTTATAAAACTATAATAAAAAAAATAAGTTTATTTTAAGAATCATAATTTTCGGCTTTAAAGGGTTAGCTTGAACCAAACCTGAACAAAACCTAAACAAAAGACAATGCAATGTAGCAGATATTTTTTAAACACAAGAAACAATAATGTATTTTTAACTGCATTGTTTTGAAGTTTATAAACAGACTGATGCATATTTGTTCATAATTTTTCATTCTTTACATGTTCTTTAATATCACTATATTTATTGTAGTATCTATTGTATATATTGTATGAACGTTCTCCTTTTTTTCTGGCAATTCTATAGGTTAATTTTATAGATTAAGCTTCCCGATTCGTCAATTTTTGCGATTTGTGATTGGCTAGTTTAGTAGTTACAATTCTTAAAATAACTTTTTTATTTTTTCTATTTTTTATTACAATTTTTTTAAACTTTTTCAATTTTGCTTACAATGGATTCATATTATTTTTCTCATTCTAATGGTATATATGAACCCATATTTTTTATGTCTGTATGAGAAAATATTTAGGTTTAATGTTTTGATTAAACCGAGGTTAAAAAAATAGATTTTTTCAACAATTACTCAACAGAATTTTAAAAGTAAGGTGTCAAATTAAAGATCTTACTATTTTTGTTTATACTGGCTATTTTCTTCTTTCATTTTGTTGCGTTTTAGTACCTTAAAACCGACTTAATTATTTTTTTAAAAAACTTAAATTACTTAAAAAATAAGAGGTCTACAAAAAAAACGATTGCATATCTGAATTCTATGAAAAATTTTACATCTACTACTTACTGAAAGGACCAGCTAGCTATCTTAAATAAAAAGCAAAAAAGTTGATACAACTTCTTTGTATATTTTCATGAACAGGTTAAGCTAATAGTTAAAAATTCTTTAATATATTTGGATCAAATTAAAGATTTAAAAATCTGAAAATGATAAAAATATTATTCTATACATGCAACTACAATACATGTACTATGCTGTATTAAATGTAATTAGAATAATAAGTACAAAGAAATAAAAAAATGGAGTAATTTGTGGCTTGTTTTATTATTTTCTAACTAATCTTTGTTTCCATAACATTGAACTCTAAAATCAAAACAAATATTATGATCGCGTTCCAAATTATTTGGTATACTATATAAATAAAAATAAATAAATTTCTGATAATTAATAGACCGTATAAATATATGTGTTTCATGGCTCTGTCATTTTAGTTGTGTTGTTATTGTGTATTATTAACACAAACTTTAGACAAGACAACTTTGGGCCTACAATACAACAGAAAATTCAATCATGGTCATTGTTTCTTGTTTTGTTTAATATTAAAATTAAAAATGATGAGCAAATATTATATTTAGATCTCTAAATTTCCCTAATATAAGAGTCATATTATAAATTTTCTTCTAAGCAAGCAACTTTTCAAATTTAATATATATTTAATACAGAGTATAAATATATTTGTTAGTCCATCAGTCTAAACATTGTTTCATCAATCGGTCCCTATATCTGCCTGTTTGTCAATTTGTTCCCTTATAATCTTACAAACCTGTAATTTACTCAAAATGTACTTTTTAAGGAATATACCTACAGGTCTTTAGAGGGTTTAAGCTATTTGATGGAGGATGGTACGTCAAATACCTCACCCCAAAATTGAAAATGTTGCTAATGATGATGACATGGAACCATAAATTGTAAATAATATTTTCTTCAATAATCAGACTGTCAAATTCAATATAAATATAAAAACAGATCAAATCATAGAAAGATGCACGGCTAATTTAATTTTTTAATTATTTTGATTACTATATCTCTTTATGCAGATTTGCTTTTCCCTCGAAATATTTAGCCATTTACAATAAACAACCTAGACAAGACAAACAGTTGAAAAGTTTTAAAGTGTTTCCCCCGCTGAGAATTAACCAATCAATGTTAAAAACATGCACAAACTGTCTCAACAAAGTGTATTTACCACAGAATGTTTTCACAAATGCACATCGTGTATGTTGAAACTTAATTAGCATATTCCAGCAATGAAATAGGATTAACTTATTATAATTTTAAGTAAATAAGGAGTGACTTTTATGATTGTCAGTTTGAAATTCAAGAACAATTTATTGTTAAAATTCTATTTCAAAAAAGTCAAACCTTTTAAAAGTAAATATATGTGGTCAATTTTACCAATTGTACTACTTAATGGAGATTTAAATTTTAAAAATATTTGAATTGCCTATTGATAAAGTTATTAGTAAAGTTTTATAATTTGAAATAGATTACGTTTGGATCAGATAAATACAGAGATTTGTTAGAAAGGGTTAGAGATTTATTATTGCATGCACCGGATTTGATAGGATTCCTGTATTCAACCCTTCTCCCCCTCATGTAAACTTTGTTTATAATGTACAAGTTTAGATTTATTTTGAGGGACCCTTCAATCCCCCCCCCCCCCCAAACAAAAAATACTGAATCAACTTGTTATCTCATCTTAACAATTGTTGATAAAATTAAGGAGGGGTGAGTTTTACGCCAATCAGTATTCACAAAAGAAAAGATTCACTATCATACAATTTTATAAAACAAAAACTAAAAAACAAAGAGAGACCTTATTCTTATGGGCAACATATAGAATACAAATAACCAAGGATAATATTTGCAAAGAAAGGGAAAATACGCTCAATTTGGTAATGTATCAATATAATTCTATTTATTTATTTTCCAAGCTATATGATATATCAAGCTAATTTTATATTCATCTATTTAAATTGTTTTAAAAGTTGTTTTTGTTTGATTGTTCGCCCCAGGGATAAGGTAAATAAAAAAAACTACCTCTTTCCATAAATTTCAAAAAGGGGGGTAGTGTTGAGTGCTTAACAGGGCTATTTTAGGGAAAGTACCAAAATTTCTTATATTTAGTTAGACAACCCTGCATTCTATACTATGATGAATGTCTTGCAATGTTATGTTTTATCTAATCCAAAAAAAATTTTAATTTCTAGGGCAAAGGCTTTGTTTCAATATTCAAAAATGATTGATTTCTTAACATATTAAATTTTTCCTAATAAATCTTTTGAAATATTCTAGGCAATTAATTTTATTAAGGAAAAATATCTAAATAAAATTATTAATTGTTGATTATTGTATCGTATTATAGACAGCTTTCCGCGAAAATTAAAATGAAAAATTTAAGATTAAAACCAGTTTTGTTATCCTCAAGGATTCGTGGGAAATTGTCTGTGATTCGATGCTATACATGATTTTTCAGTATTAATCAGGATATTAATCGGTTTTGAAGGCATTCTTGAATAGATATTATCAATTAATTACAGAAACTGATATTTTTGTTGGAAAGTTTTAAGTAGTTCAATTTTTACTTTATGAAATTCTCTGTGAAAGTGCATGATATTTTAAAGTCAGGTCCAACAACCAAGGATAGCTAAGAGGAGCAATGTCTCCTAATCTGTCCAAACGCCCAGGGTATTAGAAAAAGAAAATAAGCAAGTCGATTGCACGACCTTTGTCTGAAAGTCCTAATGTGCAATATCAATATAAAACTTAAAATTGCATTGAAACAAGGATGATAACATCCATAAAAGCTCTAAAATCATTAGGAAAGATAAACGAACAATAACGAATATCAGAACTCGAAAAGCAGTAGATTAATTTGCAAGTCTAAACAAAAGTGAACACAAGTTTGTTGAAAAATTTTGGAAATGTAGGATACAGTAAAAGGATGTACTTCCAATTTTAAGATTTGGTTACAGAGATGCCTTGCTTCATAAGATTCTACCTTATTGTCGTAGGAATCATTATTTAAAAGAATCAGATGAATAGGATAATAATATCATACAAAAAATTATCGACAAAAAAAGTTTAAAATCAGTATGTTTCAAATGGACCCGAAATTTGAAATCGATAACAATTCTAACATGTCTAAATTAACAAAAATAGCTAACTTTCTCGGACGGACGTACCGATCCTAAAAATAGAAAAGCTTCGCTTTTAATCATACCATCAAAACCCGTTCCTTCTATGATAAATATTAATGCTTTGCTAACCCATTTGTACTTTAGTAGAGATTAAAGCAAATGTTATATTTTAAAACCCATTCTATTACCGTGATCTTAACATGAAATGGGAATTCATACAAACTCGACAATAGCACAAAAATAGCTATGATTTAATATGTTATGACTGCTGTAATTCAATCTTTTATGTCGACTAAATGACATAAATATGGTTAAAACTAACATATTACTAATATTTCTAATCATGTCAAAAAAAAAAAAGTCAGTAACATCCACTTTTATAGAAGCCATATAGCCGAATCAAACCATTGATATTGCTGTTTGAGAGGAAAACGTATTATTAGAAGCAAAGCTTTCAAAAAATTAAAGTAAATTCTTCGGTCAGGATCGGTGAGCTCTTTTGTTAAAATCTAAGTATATCCTTAAATAGTATCCTTAAGCAGTTTTGCAACAAATTTACTATCAATTTTGTTTAGACTTATACATTTAAGTTATGCTTATTCAGTTCTGACACTCAACAAGTGTTAATGTTTGTTTGTCCTACTGTTTCATAGCTTCGTTTTTTTATATGTTGTCATCCTTGTTAAATGAACCACAACTATGATAATAGGTGTGCAATGAGAAATGTCCTGGTTCCTATACAGGCATAACTCTTTATAGCTAGAACATATGTACAAAGGTCGTGAAAACAAAAATTAATTTTCTCTCTATTTGTATAGCTTTGGAGTAAGACAGCTAAAAGAAAAAGCGTGGATGTCCAAAGATATGATCCTTGCAATAAAGTAACTGTTTTTCTGTCTGTCTGTACCGAATAATGTCGCTAACCGCTGAACCGACATGGTTCTCCTTCACAAAATTAAACCCACCCCCCCCCCCCAAAAAAAAATTTTTTTTTCTTCTTAATTTTTGGTTTTATTTCCAAAATAAAAAATGAGTTATCAAATTTAACTCTCCCCTCCTTAAGTGCCCCTAGAGGCCCACAGGGATGTGGCCGCTAGTGTTTTAATATAATGATAATTTTTGCTTCACCGAATGAAGACCACTCAAGTAACAAGGCAATCAAGTTTAAAAGCACAACAGACAAGAGATGCAGGTCTTAACGCCTTCAAAAGTCAGCAGTAAAACAGTGAATTTGCAGGGTTGTTAACGCTAGAAATATACTGTGATCCAATGATAATATACAACTCTAGAACCTGCGTAAGACATTGACCTAAAGAATCAAAACAAGAATGTTAGTGCTCTTTGTTGCGAGGTTAGATTCAAAGATAATTGGGTAAAAGTATTTTTACAGTTAGAAAAAAAGAACTATCTACATAAAGTAGTCAAACAATATCGAAAATGTATTATTAATTTAATAGTAAATAAGTTGAAAGATACTAAACATTAATCCTTATATGAAAATAAGGTGATGTCTATCTGTTTATGTGTGAATTTTTTTTTTTTGTACCTTAAGATCTCGCTAACCACTTTACATATATGGTTCTCTTTTACAATAAAGCTTAATTAAGTTATAGGTCCAGGGAAGGTTTAGGACTATTTTTCGGGGGGAGGGGGAAGGGAAACCTACAACCTCCCAAAATAAATGCCCTTTTAATACTTTTTCTTTTAAAAAATAAAACTAATGTTTAGACCTACCCCCACCTTTCTTTCAAGTACCCCTAGAGGCCTTAGATAGAGAGTTAAAAGGTAACACTTGAAGAAATGGAGAAATATATGCCTGTTTAAAAGTAGATGGACATTTGAATCTTTAATTTGCATGGAGGGAGGAGACATTGGACCTCAAATTACACGTCATCTTATCCGTTGGCTCAAAAACTTTGGGTACTTTTGATGAATTTTGATTGGTTGGTTCCAAACTAGTTTTAATAAACAGAACGGTAATTTTGTTTATCATCATTCGATTTATAATCCATGTATCGTGAATTGTTTTTTCCAATAAGATCCCAGATATTTTGATAGATAAGCAGATTTAAAAACAATTACATGAAAATACTTTGATTAAGAGCTAGACTAGAACAATAAAAGTATAGATGTAAAGCCCAAATGGTGAAGACCTTTTTCGTGTGCTAGCAAATGTCTTTCTGTTCTTCTGTAGTGACTTGGGTGTGTTTATATTATCGCCTGTATTGGTTAATATTCAAAGACCCAATTGAAAGTCGGTACATGGTCCCCACTCCGTGTGTAGGGTTACATATAGCTCATGCCCCCTCTATTCTTTTACTTTCATACAAGAACCAAGGATATACAGAAAGTTAAACAAATGGATATATAAATAAATATATAGACAAACAGATAGATAGATAGATAAAAATTTGGGATCTACTGCAGTTCACGGTTAGATATTGCTGGTAACGAATATTGCCAAATATCTATGAATTTTAAAGGCTACTAGCTGCCAAATGGCTGAACGTACAGATCATACCCGCACACAATTTTAAGCGGTATAAGAAGGCCTACAAATAATCTGGAATAGTCAAGATCCAATGATGCACAGGAAAAGCTTCACTAAAGAAAAAACGCGTAAAATAAGCCTTTTTTGCGCATTTCTCTGCACTGCGAGATAATTATGCATTATTGATTTATGGCTATTCCAGATTATTTGTAGGCCTTCTTATGCCGCTTAAAACAGTGTGCGGTCATGATCTGTAGGTTCAGCCGTTTGGCATCTAGCAGCCTTTAAAATTCATGGATTTTTGGCAATATTCGTTACCAGCAATATTTTACCGTGAACTGCAGTAGATCCAAAATTTGTTGTGGTCGGCCGCCAACACCGAGGTCGCGCTCCAGCCTAGAGGGCTACGCTTGCACCTGGCCACACGTGTGTATGACACCTGCCATAATATAATAATAAATTGTGTTTTATCTTATTTTATTATGCAATCAAATAGATATGGTGGTAAAATAAAAATACCCACCGATAATCAATTCATTAATATGCATTTATGATTATTAATTGTGCAATATATTGTAAAAATAAAATGCTCGTAAAATATTAACTCGATGGCGGAGTGTCCAAGATCGAGGGTAGTTGTATGATCTTAAGGTTAAATAAATGATTTTGATTTTGACAAACGAATAATAAAAAATTTTGCAGATAAAAAAGAATAGATAGAACGACAGATAGATAGATAGAAAGATAGACAAATGAATAACAAGAGTCAAGAAGATATGCAGTTATAAATGGATAGATAGATGGATGATAACATATATAGATAGATAATAGATATCGTATTATAGACAGCTTTCCGCGGATAGTCAACTAAAAATTTACAATATTAATTCAAGTTTTGTTTGCCCCAAAGGCCGAATTTTCGGGCTAACAAAACTTTTTATTTATATTATGATTTTTATTTTATTATTCCTGGAAATTTTGTTTGTGATATTATACAATGCATGATTTTTCAGTATGGCTGAGAACCAGTTCTAATCCAGTGGATATTAATCGGTTTTGAAGCCATTCTGGAGAAATAATGCAGTGGTTAGCTTGCAGTTTTGCCGAATAATAATATTATAATGTCATATACCTCAGGCAAATTTGGCCATTTTATGCACAGTAGAAAAATAATAGAAATTTGAATAAAAAAAAATTTAAATCTAAAGTTAACAATTTAAAGGAATTATAAAGTCATATTAAAATTTAATTCATATTTCTTTTTGGTAAATTTAACATTTGAAAACCTTATCTGTCTATTTAAAATTCCAAATGAATTGTCGTTTTTTTCAACTGTGGGGGAAAAATGCGGGTGATTTTTGCAGCCAAGCAGTTTTGCACTTTGGTATTCTTGAAATGAAGAAAATATTAATAATATAGCATAATTGTGTGGATTTCGCTTACCACTGAACCGATTTGGTTCTTCTTTATAGTAGATATAGAGGTCAAGTATCTTTTTTTTGGAGTGTATCTCCACCCTGCCATTATAAAATCATCAATAGAAAAAATATTACCCCCATTAATCAATTTATTCATTTAAAACTAAAATTAAAAGTGAAAGATTTTTTTTTGTTAATTGAAGAAAATTGACTGTTTTATTAGGTTTGCATATGTGAACTATATGTTATACTTATAAGCTTGCATTTAAACAAACAAAACCTGAAAATGTATATCATTTATTTTAGATGGTTCCTAAAGCCTTTTCTAAATGTACAATCACTGTATGAAATAAGCCTTGATATTGTTGATAATGTGTTGTGATATTCCTTTAATAATCATTCTTAGGAATTTTAATGTTATGTATTAAGATTTGCCTACAGTTACTACAAGTAGCGAGGCTTCTCTATACCTGTATTGGGTTCTCTTGTTAAAACAAGGACGAAAACATTCTATTAAGAAAGTTTACGCCTTAGAACTTACAATTTTAGTGATTTATGTCAGCTTTATGCCATTTCAACAGTTTTATAGCTTATAGTTATTATCGGGACAAAATTATAAAGTTTGAGTTACAAAATAGGAATCAAACATAAAATTAACAGGATGTCTTTGTGTCTGTCTGTGTTTAGCAAAGGATCTAGCTAACCATTGAATCTTCTTTACAGTGAAGCTTTTCATAGGTTCTTTCTTATAGTTTTATTTTTAGAACCAAAACTAAAAAGGGAAGGTCGACTTTAACCCCACTTTATTCAACTGTCCAAATAAATTTAAAGTAAGGGGAATAATCCTTATAATCAATAAGAGATATAAGTTTTCCGGAATTTTAATGTAGGGAGTAGATTTGAAATCTGCATCAAATTTTAAGGATTTTTTTTATAAAATTCGTTTTTTGTATAATTCTTTATCTAAAAGCGGAAATACATTTTAAGTTAATTAATTTTGACCAATAGGATAGTTGGATTTTAAACTACCTGCGCTCTTATTGGTTGAATGATATACGACATTATACAAAAAATGAATTTTATAAAAAATCCTTAAAATTTGATGCAGATTTCAAATCTACTCCCTACATTTAAATTCCGGAAAACTTATATCTCTTAATAATCAAGCACAGCAATTAAGCAAGGTTTGGTTCAGAGATGCACCATACTTGTGGTGTATCCCGTCCTCATAAGCTATCTTCAGGTTAGGTTCAAACCCTTATGATAAAGTAACAGGAATCTATCTGTTTCGTTGTCTGTCTGTCTGTTTGTAACAAAGTATCTCGCAAAACACTAAACCAATATGATTCTCCTTACCAGGGTAGCTTTTCATAGGTCAAAGGAAGGTTTATAACTATTTTGGGGAGGGTACCACCACCCTCCCACGAGAAATCGCCCCAAGAACCCCCCCCCCCAAAAAAAAAAAAAAAGTACCCTTCAACATTTTTTTAGTTTTTCTTTTAAAATCTAAAATAAAAAAAATGGGTAGTCGAAATCAACCGATGCTAGTAGCCGCTGGTAATATAAATAAACTAGTACATAAAAATTCATAGCAACTTAGAAAGCTAAAATAATACTCCAAAATAATCTTCAAATTGGGTAAAGATTAATTTATCGTTAATTAATCAATCCCTGCTAACTAAATGAAAATAAAATTAATGAAAAACTATTCAAAATAAATTACACATTTTTCCAATTATTATCTCTATATAAAACTTATTAACTCAATGTCAAAAACAATTTTTTTCCTTTCATATTGGTTTAAGTCGCAATAAGTAGTATTTTGGAAAATTACAAATAGACATCACTGACATATTATTAATAGGATGATTTCCTAATAGTATTAAGATTAAGAATAACAATAATGTAACAAGGATGACAACATCCATAAAAAGGGAAGCTCTAATATCAACAGGAAGAACAAACGGACAATAACTCTTGTAAGGTGTCAAAACTTAATAAGCAGAATATCAATTTGTAAGTATAAACAAAAATGTGCATAAATTTGTTGCAAAATTGCGTAAATACTGGATTCAGTAAAAGGACATACTTTCATTTTAGAGATGCTTCACTTCTAATATTGTACCTTGTTTTACAAGGAATCTTTGATCCAATAAATGGATGTTGTCATCCTTGTTTAATTAAATCTTGTGACATTTATGTTTATGTAATCACAAACAGTTTAGACATAAATAACAGTTTTTTTAATAATTTTTAGCATGAACTTTAAATGGTAGGATAATTAAATTTAATTGTATTACATATTTATCAAAATTAATATGACATTTAAAAGTTAGAAAAAAATTATAAACAGAATTAAAAAAAGGACATTTATGTATAGAAAAGCAATTGAATATTATCAACTCATTTATGTTTGTAATATTTCTAGAGCGAAGTTTTTATATAATTATGGTTCGGTTCGTCCGTAACGGTTAGCTTTTTTCTTAATTTTGATATCTTTAAATTTAATTCAGTCAGTTTCTGAGGGAAGCAGACACTTATAGAGATGCTATGCATCTCAAAATCTCAGAGTTTTCATTTTGTTGTGTATTAAGGATTTACATTCTTGTTCAAGACACATTTTTGCATCCAATATATTAAGTGTTTGAAACGAAAATCTTGCTAATCACTGTAACGATATGGCTCTCTTTTTTGGGGAGCCTGCTATTTTTCTATGTACATCCGGCAAAAGTACAGTGGATGTATTTCTTAATTTTCAAATATATAGATGTATGTATTTATGACATTTTGAAGTTTACCAGATGTAAAAGTGCTGTTATTTCTCTCTTTGCAGTGAAGTTTCTTATAGGTCAAATGAAGGGTTTTAATTACTTTTGGGGAGGGTATTCTCAGACATTCAAGAGAAAAAACCCAAGAATTTTTTACCTTTTCTTTTGAAAATTGGAAGTAGAGGGTCGACCTTTGGCTTCAAATGCTATAATACGTCCTTTCCTTTAGATGCTATTAGGATATTATATGAAAGGATTCAAAAAGACATATATTTTTTAACTCTTATTTTATACATTTTAATTGGAACTGATGATCTATTTAATAGTGAAACAATTGTATTCCATCATTAAAATGTTAAAATAAAAAACTGTGTTTATATATATACCTAATTATTATATGAAGTAGTAATGTTTTATATCTGAAGCATAAGATCTCAATTACTACTGAACTGAATAACGTCTCTTTTTAGTCCCTGGATAGTTTAAGGCTATTTTATTGTTAAGCTCTTCTGCCCTTCTATACCGCTTTGAATGCAGAGCCCCTAGATGCTAAGGGCACAGTCGCTAGTAATTTTATATATCATAAGACCTTTAAAACGTAGAGCAGTTATCCGTTTTAAAATCAAGTACATAAAAGTTCTCCGATTAGAAAAAGGAACATAAAATTAGCAATACACACACACACACACACCTACACACACACACAACATAAGCCAATCCTAAGCCCCTATGAACTTTACCACACATATTCAAGTCTAAACAAATAACACCTACTTGTCTGTGTGTGTGTGTGTGTGAGTGTGTGTGTCTTTTCAGAGGCGCTAAAGCATGAACTTGAATTTTGTGCATACGCAATAGCGAATTTGGTGTAATAAACAGTTTTAGGTACATTTTCTTGATAAAATGGACAGGAGTAGGATGCAAAAAAAAGACACTTGCAAAAAAATTTTACCAGATATTACCAAAAAATCACTTAATGTAATGTTTTGCGATGCAATTTTAATTATTTTAACAATTCAAATAAATCAAGTATCTTTGGGCTCTTTATTCATAGGGGAAGGAAGCTAGCTAACAAAGATCCTAAAACCATCCCAAGAAATAAGATAGCTAAGAACCATTCCGGCATCAATTTGATGCTTCCCTAAAATTGATAACTAAATAGGTTCATTGGTTGGGGAGATATTTCGAGACAAACAAAAAGTTAGATTTTGGTTTTAAATTATATTCTATCTATTTAAAGATATGACAATGGCAATAAAAATAATCTACTCCCCATTTCTTCTCCCTTAAATTTGCAAGCTACCAATGGGAGACTTTATACATAAGATAAGATTAACAAATATTTTTTTAACAAGTTAGGTTTGTGTTTTAGGTTAAGCAAACTAATCTAATCCCCAAACTAATCTACTCCCCTTTTCTCCCCTAAAAATATTTAAAGCTACCAATTGGAGACTTTATCTTAAAGATTTTATCAAAACTTAGTATATCAAATGTTAAACATCTAAGGTTTTTCCAAGATTTTTTTTTGTTGTTTTTGAAGCGTAGTATATTATAACCATAGTTGACTGTATACATACATGTATACATGCAATAGTGAAATGTTACTAAAGTTTGGGGGGCGGGGGGGTTTTGGGGGGAAATTACGCCAAGGTGAAAGGCAGGGCAAAAAAGGGTGAGACGACCACAAAAAGAATAAAGACCAAAAATGAAGGGGATGGGGTAAGAAAGGTTGAATATATCTATCTATTTATGCGTGTGTGTATCTATCTATGTTTAGCGCCGGCGCCACAGAAGTGAGTGAGTGTGTTGGTATAAATAGAAGTGTTTGCCATGGTTCTAATCAGTCTAAACTCATCCCCTAAACAATCAACATGTACAAGGTGCGTGAATAATATTATAAAATATATATTTACAAATTTTTTAAAGAAAAAGTGTGTTTTACGATACAAATTATGTATTATAAAAAAGTAGATATTAATTTTTCAAATTAAAACAATATTTTTTTAAATAAACAAATTATATTATTTTAAGTTAACATTTTTTATATGAATTTCTTCAATATGTGATTTTTGCCTAAAATAATATTACAAAAAATTCAACAGTTCATGAGTTTTTAACTTTTAAGAACCATTAAATATTTTCAAAAATTTTAATACATTTTGAATGATGATTTGCAAATAATTTGACATTTGGTCAAAACTGACCTTTTTTTGCTTATACAATATGATAGTGTTAATATACATTTGGGAGCTCTGTAATCGAAGGAGTGGTAAAATAGCCTTAAACCAAACTTAGATATAAGAATTAAAAAGCCTAAAACAATAAAGAACCTATTAAACGTTTCCATAAAATGTAGAACTCAATTGATTTGGTAGTAATCGAAATTTTAAGCTGCAGACAAAAAAACTTCAGTACTTTAAATAATAAGAAATGAACAAAAAATTATATCATTATCTCATTTTCTTTTTATCCATTTTTACTTTACAGACCTTTTTAGGTCCCAATAAAAATAGGGACAATATGATGATTATAATATTATTTTCTTGTTTAGGTTATCCTCGCCTCTGCTCTTGTGGCCGTTGCCGCCGCCATCCCCGCTGGACCCCCAGCCTATGGTGCCCCCGCCCCTTATGCCCCCGAGAAGCTGGCCCCCCAGCCGTTCGCCTACGAATACGGAGTTGCTGATGACTACAGCAAGGCCAACTTCAAGAAGGCTGAATCCCAGGACGCTGAGGGCAACGTAGCCGGTTCCTTCACCATTGCCCTTCCCGACGGCAGAATCCAGACCACCACCTACACCGCCGACCACTACAACGGTTTCGTCGCTGAGGTCACCTATGAGGGTACCCCCGTCTACCCCGAGGCTCCCAAGGGAGGATATGGACCCCACCCCGCTGCCCACCCTGTTGCCCACGCCGCCCCTCTGGTTGCTCACGCCCCCGTCCTGGTTGCTGCCCACCCCCACGCCCTCCATGGCCGTTAAGAAGAGAGAAAGAGAGAGGAATATCTTTATTTTTCCTAAATAACTATTTATTCCTATTTATTTCAATAAAACCTTCAAAAACCTTTAATTTTTATGTTTTTTTTATTGCATTTTTTAGGTTTCAGATTTTAAGGTTCACTATTTAAGATTCATACTTTCCTACCCATACAAGAAGCTTTTTTGCTATTTAAAAACACTTTGAAACAAAAAAAAACTTCAAACAACTACCTTCCTTTTTTTGAGGACCCAAAAGATTGCAGAAAATTTTTTCTTTTAAAGCTGAGAAATTACCACAATTTTTTAAAGAGTTTTTTTCTTCATTCAACGCTAAATAAAACCAAGCTTTTTAAACGTGTAAGCTGACAAATCTTAGAACCAACATGGATTTATTATGGGGTCTGTAATCGGGAGGGGGCAAATTTTTAACTTTTGCCCCCTCTATTCTTTATTCACAAATCAAAATTGCTTTCAAAATGGATCATGTACTGAAAATATTTATATGTAATTTTAAAATTTTAATTTCCAAGTAACTTTAAGTTTTAATTACATATTTGGATTTAATCTAAAATTAATATTTTACAATTGTGTTTCAAAATATGTAAAATTACAAGGATGACAACATTCATAAAAGCAAAGCTATAAAATCAAAAGGAAGGACAAATGAACAATAACTCTATCTTGCAGTGTCAGAACTTAAAAAGCAGAAAAAGTCATTTCAAAGTAACTACGATTCCTAAATCGTACACAACATTCATATAAAAATCGCCATGTATAGTTTGAAATCGATTGAACAATTCTAACATGACTAAATCAACGAACAGAGCTATCCGTTACGGACGGAAGGACTGACCCTGATTATAGAAAACCGTCGCTTTTAAAAAGTACAATCGTTTCCACTAGAAGTGCCGCATTAACATAATAAAACTTTAATTTGTGTGTTAGTACGTATGTTTGTTCAGTAAGATCGTGTAAACTGCTAAACTAAAAGTACTCCAGAATATCAAGAGAAGTTGGGAATTTTAATGGAAGTAATAAGGTCTACTGTGTGAATCAAAAGATCTCTGTAACTGCTGGACTAACTAAGCTTTGCTTTTTCTGGAAATTGAAATAATTAACGTACAGAAAGATTAATCATTATTTCATTTTTCATCTTTTTTGACCTAAAGTAATAAAAAAGTAACAGGATCTTTTTTTGCCTGTCTGTACCAAAGGATCTTGCTAACCACTGAACCGACATGGTTCTGATTTACAGTGTAGCTTTTCATAGGTCCTGGGAAGGTTCGTAATTATTTTTTTGGATACGTCCCATTTTTTGAATCGCCCCTAGAGAAAAAATATTATCCAAAAAGAAATTTTTAAAATTATTTCTAAACAAAAGTTGCCGCTAGTGTTTTAATATTGTAACCTTACTAAGTATTTATATAGATTTGATTGTTATTTTATGAATGCAGTATGTAATTTAACTTGTCTAGGGTATAAGATAACCTAGTCTATATGAGAATTTAGGTCTTAAATTATATTATATACAACTATATCAATTGCATCACTCCTAACCTCTATAAAAAAGGGCCTAAAAAAAACAATTAAAACCCAAACCTTTACTTTGAAATTAAATATGATGGGTGGCTTTTTCCTTTTCCTAACCCCAACGTGACATAAAGGGATAAACAAGCAGACGAAAAACTTTCCCCAACCCATTATTAGTAGATAGCTACTCTGCAATACACTATGTATGTCCGTCCATAACGTTATGGGATAAATGTGGTTATCTTAGCTGCTATTTGAGACAGAGCTGAAATTTTTTAATGAAGATTCATATGACATATTCACATCTAATCTATACATTGTGTTGTTTATCTATCATGCTTCAGAAGATATAAGCTTTATTTCTTTAGGTTTCGTGAATTTCTTAGTTTTTGTATATTATCTCCTTAATCATTGTTATGAGAACTTAAAATCTGCTCTAACTCATGATTCCATGATTTTGTTATTGTTCCTCGCTACTTATGGATGTTGTAATCCTTTTTTTCAATTTGGTTCAAAATAGTAGGGGGGGGGGGGGGGGGGAGGTTTCTGTGAACGACGCGACTTAGCACTTTGAGGCAAACCACTGGGCTTTAACCCTCTTTTAATCTAGACAACGTTGCTTGAAAATAGGAGGAGCCTATTTTAGTTTTAAAATATTTTCCCAATCTTTTCTAATACTACTAGTTGCTTTGTCCCTAGCCTCTAAGGGAGGACGAGGGAGGTCAGAATAGCCTATAAACACCCCAAGCAATCCTGAAAATAACAACCAAATTAGACAACCTTACTACTTTTTATAATAGGGTTTCATACGACTGAAATCAGCAGTTGAAATCATTGCTAAAGTTGTTAGTTTAAAACCCAGACTCGAAAAACAACAAGATAAAGCAACAACAAAAAATTAATTTTACCAATTTATTTATCAATAAATATAAAAGTATAAAAATACAAAAATGTCATGAGATTTATATTTAAGCGTAATAAGTTTCTAAAAATCACAAAATCGTCTTTAAAGTAGCTAAATACTTCATTTATAAAAGTAATGAAATATTTAATAAATGGTTCTTACTTAAACAAAAAAATCTTCAAATTAATTTGAAAAAAAATCTCTGAAAATATTGTAAAAATATTTCATATTTAAAATAGGAGGGAAGTGATTACAGAATTTTGGCAGGGTTTAATTAAATTACTTAGTCTTTCTGTTCCTTGGCGATTGAGGGTATATTTTATTATTTATCTAATTTATTGGCTTATTTTCGTTGTTTTCAGCGGGCTTTCTCTTTGGGTTGAACCTGAAATGAAATTAAAATATTATTTTTTGGCACTTTGGTCTAAATTCCTACTATCTATCTAGATATCATATTTCTATATGCTATACTAGCGGCTACGCCACTAGAGGCCTCTATTTTTCATTTTTGGGGGGGTTAGGGGTGTCCCATCCCCAATAAAATAGTGATAAACCTTCCCGGGACTTGAGAAGCTACCCTGTTAAGGAGAACCCGATCGGTTCAGCGGTTAGCGAGATCCTTCGGTACAGACACACAGACAAACATCCTGTTACTTTAGTATAAGGATTTCTTAATGTCTCAATATCTATCTGTCCGTCCGTAAGACTATCTTTTTCTTTATCTATCTATCTATCTATCTATCTATCTATCTATCTATCT
This sequence comes from Acartia tonsa, assembly GCF_053477335.1. Classification (NCBI taxonomy): domain Eukaryota; kingdom Metazoa; phylum Arthropoda; class Copepoda; order Calanoida; family Acartiidae; genus Acartia; species Acartia tonsa. The sequence continues at coordinate 40,781,474 of NC_137266.1, forward strand.
ATCTATCTATCTATCTATCTATCTATCTATCTATCTATCTATCTATCTATCTATCTATCTATCTATCTATCTATCTATCTATTATTCTATCTATCTATCATTCTATCAATCTAGATAGCTATTATATATCTACATGTCTAAATTGCAATTTTACGCAACTTATATCCTCTCATCTATATTGGTTGAATACCAATCTATCTTAATTGTTCTAGCTATCTTTAAATTCATGTGAAATGCTCCATTGCTCCCTCATTAGACTATAAAAGTTGGAAAGATTTTTAATCAATATAATAGATTTGAAATCTGCATAAAATTTTAAGGATTTTTTATAAGGTTTTTTATATAATTCTTTATTTAAAGGCGCAAATACAAATTAAGTTAAATAATTTTAAGATCTGTGATTGGTGGATTGAAAACTATCTGCGCTCTGATTGAAGAAGCTTAAGTGACGTACATCATTCAACCAATTAGAGCGTAGGTAGTTTCCAATCCAGCTATCCTATTGCCCTATTGGTCAAAATTTATTAACTTAAATCGTATTTGCGCCTTTAAATAAAGAATTATATAAAAAACGAATTTTATAAAAAATCCTTAAAATTTTATGCAGATTTCAAATCTATTATATTGATTAAAAATCTTTCCAACTTTTATAGTCTATCCCTCATATCTTTCTATGTCATTAATCATTATCTTATAATAGCGCCGGCACCCCTGGCTATTAGGGGCTTTGTATTCAAAGAAGGATACAGAAAATAGCATAAAACCAACCCAAGGCTTACATCTGAAAAAAATGTCCAAAACTCAAAATTACTTTAAAGAAGAAATCAATCAGTTCATTAGTTATTGAAATCTTGAGCTTCAGACAAGACAACTTAACTACTTTACATACTATGATATCGTACCTAGAAAGAATCTCGTAGTCAAATTGTTCGTAGATAGTGTTGTAGGGAGAGGTTTCATCGATGTCGTAGAGCAGACAGTTCTTGAAGAACTTCATAGCATCCTAAAAAAATAACAAAGGTACTATTTAATTAGTAATGGTCCGTATGTCTTTAGGCATGTTAGAATTGTCTAATTGATTTCAAACTTGGCAAGACAAATCCTGTAACACAATTTAAAAATAAAATTTTAAAAAGAAATAACTTCTTTGATATATTCATCCTTTTTACTTCACTGTTGAAATAAGGATTTCTAATTTTCTTGGTATAATGTTATATGCGAAGCATTTCTACATGTTACTATATATCTGTTAACGTTAGTTTGTCTGACTTTTAGATAAGTTAAGCTTGCCTTCCTTGTATAATTGTACTTAAGAATTTATTTTGTGCAACATAATATTTTGGCATGAGGGATTATTTATCATCCAGTCCTTTACAGGGCTCGACAGCCGCGACTAAGCCTCAAATTTAAAACCGTTGGGGATGCTTTGAAATTTTCTTTGAAAAAAGGGATTCCCATATTTATGTCAGGTTTAGACTTCCAGTTGAATTTTAAAATTTGTAAAATGTTGATTTCCCTGAGGCTTACAGGCAGCTTACGCGCGGCTGCCGAGCCATGGTCCTATCCTTGACTGTTACCTCATTATGCTTGAAAGCAGTGAGCATGATCTTGACCATGTCAGCCTTGATCATCAGCAGTTCCAGCACCTTCATCATAAGCTTACCTGAATTAACAAGAAACATAAATATCGGAGATACAAAGCTAATACTTATTATTAAAAACAGTAAACTATAATACAGTAATTGGAGAGGTTTTTGTGTAATAATTCTAACCTATTTTTGAACTACCATTTACCAGTTTAGACAAAAAAAAAACATGTTTTATCTCTTGTGGGGGGAAAGGGGGCCATAATCCTTAGGGGTCCTATCTCTACAGGGTACAATTCCTGAGGGCCATTTCTAAACTTTACCTAACCCAACCAAAACTAAAAGAAGCAACAAAATTAGTTTTTATTGGATAGTTCGTTTATGGTCCATATGCGATTTAAGAGAAACCGCTTAATTTTCTGTCTAAAGAGAATTTCTCTTAAATTTCTAAAACCATATTTCAGTTTTTGGGTGTTACCTCTCTCTCCAATCTCCTAGATGCTCCTAAAGACCAGTATTTACCAAAAATAGAGACTTATGTTATTTTATGCATTAGATGGATAATTTTACGTTGTTACCTAAGTTTTACTTTACTGTGTGTAACAAACAACTATTCTAAAGAGTTTACTAACTTTACTGCAACTTTAGTATAGTGGTGATCATTCAAACTAGCAAATTAATTATGCTATAGAATAGCTACTCATTGCAATTGTCTGCTAATGTTCGAAGAGATAGTGGACAATTGGTTGTTTATTACACTGGTCCCCAAGTTTTTTAATGAAACTTTCCTAATTGATGGCTTTACAACTTTGGGGACTTATTTTGATTGGTTGGTTCATTTAGTTCAGTATCCAAACGTTTAAACCATTGTTGTAATCAATAAAAGTGGTAATTTAGTGTATATTTATTGGGGATGTACATCAATTTATCAGCCATTTTCTTATCCCTTTAGATCCCTGGCTTATGTTAGTTAATAACAGAATGTAGACAGATGTAAAAACTACCTAAAATTCATAGGAATAATCAGAAGATAAATCTAGCAATAAGCTAAATTTTTTGACCTCCACGACATTTTCTTTTGGGATGGGGGAATGAGATAGCCATATATTTGTGTAAAAATTCTGTGTTTTTATTGAAAATCTCCCTTCTAGATTTTTTACTAATGGGCATCCTTAATTTTAATTGTCATTAAGTGACGCATTCGTAGATTTTAGGAACCAATCCCAAGACCTGAGATAAAGAACAAAATATCTAAAAAGCATCCCTAGACCTATGTGAAGCTTCTCTGAAATTGAGAATCCGATTGGTTCAGTAGTTAGGGAGATTCAAAAGGTCATATTAAAAAAGCCTCACTCCCTTTACTTATTATAAATTGGACTTTTTTATTAAGCTTTAATGTGTTAGGTAATTTGTTATTTTTCAGATTCTACCTTAATGTAAATATTTGTTTGATCATACGAACACTCCTAGGGTAGGCTAAGAAAGTTTTTAGTGAAACAGATTACAATATAAGTCTAGATTTATGTAATGTAATTAGATTCAAATCCTATTATATAAAGTAGTAAGTTTTTTTTTGTCTGTGGTGAATGATTTCGCTGAACCATTATGGGTCTCATTTACAGTGAATCTCCATATAGGTCCAGGGAAGGTTTTTGACTATTCTGGCGGAGGATATCTCCAACCCAACAAAACAAAACCCTCTTATTTTTCTTTTAATTTTGACTTATCTTTGAACCAACCCAAATATTTAAAAAATCTTTACTTTTATATACATACTTAAATACTTTATATTTTTACTACTTTATATAATAGGAAGAGAGGTCGAACCCCCCCCCCTCCCCAACATCTTAAGTAAACCATAAATGAAAATCTATCCCCCCAAAAACTGAAAAAGGTTATTGTGCAGTTAAATGCTATGGCGTATTTTTGGGGTATTATATTTTCTAGAAATGAAAATACATAATTTTCTATTGTTCTTACCTAATCCTTTTCTCCTATAGGCAGGTTCTAGTTGAATTTCATAGCAGTACACAACATCATCATCAAAATCCATGTCAAACCTAAAACATAAAAAAATATTAACAATTAATTTTAGATAATAAAAAAAGTAAAACGTTTAATTTATAATCACAAACTCTTATTTAGTTATTTTTATTACTAGATTTTCTTTAAAGGACCAATAGAATCTTCGTGTATAAACAATCCAACCACATTAGTGGTTAGAAAAAGTACACATTTTGTTACAAAACAGCAGGGTCTTTTTTTAATTTATCCATGTAATGAGTTAATTTTCTAGGATAATGAAAGAAAAAGGTAAAGAAAACTAGCATAATGTACAAAAAAATAAAAATAATACTTTTTCCTTTGACCTATCGTTTCAAGGAATAAGGTATAACCAACAAGCGAAATAAATCTAAAATAATATTTTGGGGGCAGATGTAGAGATCGTCAATTCTACGATGTATTGACCCTCAACGACAGCTAAAATTACGTGATTTTTTCTCAATTTAATTTCGTTGTTGGTGTAAGCTGTTTAGTTGCACATTGGTTTGTAAATTCAACTGGAACACAGTTTTTTTTTACCAAGATATCATTATCGTTGGCTCTAAAACTTTGGGCGGCATTTTTATAGTATTTTGATAGTAGGTTCCAACCAAGATTTGTTCAAACTTTTCAACCAATAATTTTAAATTAAAACAGGGAACATTTTGTTTATCATCATGAATATTTCGTCCATTGTCTTATCTCCTAAAATCCATGAAAATTATAAAAAGCTGTAATAGAGTTACCTAAAGTGAGAGAACGCCACAGGTTTATCTTCAGAGTCCCTGGCTATCAAATACCTACAATGGGAAATTTAATAAAATAATACAGAACAATTTATGCATTTCTAAAAGTGATTTTTTTCTATACTTTAGATGTTGATTTAAACGAACCAAAGGGAAAAAGGATAAGAGGATGAATACTCACCCCTTTTTCATGGTAAAATACTACTTCCCCATCCCTAAATTTAGAAGCAGACGAAAATCAAAAGCCGCCCAGGGCTTTTTGTAAGTCAATCATAAATAATAATGTGAATAAAAAGAAAAGCGATATTTAGCAAACAGCCGTGGGCGGTCAGAATCAGCTGAATGTTCATTATGAAAAAAATTTCCCCCTTTTTAGAAATAGAAGCACAGTGAGCCCAGGAATGCAATTTTGTGGAAAAAATTATTTAGGCCCAAAAATCGAACTTTAGAAAATCAATTATTTTAAAAGTCCATGTTAATATTCATCATATTAGAGGAGGTTTGCATTTTTAAATCAATGAAAAATATAAAAATTAAAGTTTTTATGGCCTTCTGAAGTTGTTACCCTGGAATTCACGGAATTTAGATACAAAAATCTCCCAAAAAAATGTTTATTTTTTATTTTTTTGTTTTATCTGCCATTTAATCAAATATTAACTTAGAACGTAATGTAATACCATTTTAGAACCGTTGTGCAATTATCTAACGCTGGATAACAAGAAACAAAATAGTTTTGTATAAAAAAACCTCTTAAATCCATATTAAAGAAAGACAGTGAAATTGCAAGAAAAAGCACATTGAATATTTTTTTATGCTCTGATTCAAATACCTTGATCTTTTTAGCAACGAGATGAAAACTTTTAGGATTGAGTTCTAGCATTATTTAGGCAATATATAAGAAGATCCCGTTGGTCTTATTAACTTTCACTTAGTTGCTTAAGCTCTATAGACATTTTTGTAAAGGTCATACGCAACCTTATTAAGCTAAATTTAGTGTATAATCCTTATATAAAAGAAACAGAAGGATCTTGCTAATCACTGAACCGATATGGTTCTCCTTCAAATAGGTTCACATAAGTCCTGGAAAGGTTAATAACTATTTTGGAGGAGGGTACTACCACCCTCTAAAGAGTAATTGCCCCCCCCCAAAAAAAAATAAAAAAAAATTTCTTCATTTTTTCTTTTTATAAATTAAAGTAAGACAACTCAACCCCCCCCCACCCAAAAAAAAAAAATATAGGATATGTAAATATGTCCCCCCCCCCTTTCTTGTTCTTCTTGTGGTTCATCCTCCGCAATTTTGATTTAGAAACAAATATGGTTACAAAACTCAGTATTCTCATTATCATTTTTAAGTTTCTTTTCAATAATTTTATGTTTTTCTACAATCAAGTTTCTAATTTGATTAAAGAGGACTATCTTCGAACAAGAGCAAGTGATTCTAAGCACCTTCCAGCATTGATCCTTGTCATTTTTTTAGTGATTATACTAATTTTATGTTTATTATTTGGTTTATCGAGTAAAAGGTAAGGTTTCACCATGGTTTTATATGAAAAAAAAATTTGAAATGTTAAGCATAGTTTGGTGAATATTCATCAAATGTCTTGATGAGTTCAAACTGTTGTTTAAAAGCTTTGACACAAAAGTACATCATTTTGATTAAAATGTATGTTTAGAAAAGGGTTGGTAGCTTGTAATATTTTAAACAGTTTAATTAATATACTTTTACAATTTACAGCATTTGATGCTTTTATTTTTTTTGTCCTTTAAACTCAAGAAAGCAGTTGATGATATTGTATCTAAAAATGCTTTACATTTTAAAGTTTTTTCATATAAAACCATAGTGAAGCATAACTTTTTAGTCGGTAAATTTTGTATCTAATACAGAGTACTCTAAATACCTTTCAATTAAAAAAAAAAAAAATCAATTTTATGGAAAAAATGAGAAAGTTAAGATAAGAATTATGAATATTATTCACTTTGGGGGGGATATCTTGGCCCCCCAATCATCTTGGGAGGGGGGAAGGGGAAAATTTTGTTAATTCTGTAAAAGATACTATAAAAACCTTCCAATTAAAAAAAAAATTGTTCGATTTGGTTAAAAAATAAGGAAGTTATTAATTTTTTCCACAAAATTGGATTCCTGGGCTCACTGTGAGAAGGATTCATCTTTCATGAACAAATTTAAAAAAAAAAAAAAAAATTCTATGTAATTTTTAATTAAAACATTAAAACGAAAATATCTAATCTAATATTCTTGCCCTAAATATGGAAATAGTAAAAAGTAAAAAAATATTTTTTTAATAATTTTTAATCTTCCCATTTGAAAAGTAGTGGAATAGCAATAAATTTTAGCGCGGCAACAGCGCTGAGTAGGCCTCTAGGCCCACTGCCTAATTTCGTCTTCTAGTTGCTTCGATTCCTCTCTTTTATTTTTTTATCTATGAAACGAACAAAACAATCTATTTGGTATGAAAGAATAGTCAGACCGACACTAAACTTATTTTTTGTTGTTATCGGAAATGGATGTAGAATATACGAGGAAATTATGCCAGGGGAAAATTTTTGTCAATTAAGGTTGCTTACATGGAACTTGCTTGTTGGTCCGTTTGTTCATCCAGTAGGAGTGGAGGGAATTGGGTAAATAGGGGATGAGGGGTATCATTATTTTAGCCCTCTACAATTTTTACTTTATTTGAGAACATGCAAATCTGGTGTAGGATCCAAGTAATAAAATATAAGCTGTAGGTATTAAATCTACTCTAAAATTGACATACAATTTTTTCTTAAAGAAGAAAAACCAGGGATAAGGGATAGGAAACCTGGCCATTAGGTCCCGGCCTAGATTCTAAAGGGATATTGCAACTATTACAAATTCCTATCAAACTGGCGGACGCTCCCAAGTAGCTATCGCTCTAAACCAATAAGAATCGGCCTGTTTTTAACAACCAATCACCAATTGGCGGAAATTTTAGAAGCAGACAATTCTAGAAAAAATAATGATTTCGTCTGCTACTAAAAAATAAATATAAATGGTGTTAGATCACATTAGCTTAATTATTAAATCTGCTTAGAGTTAAACATTAAAAAAGGGCCATATAGAAAAAACAAAAATAACGGGATTATTACGGGAAGGTAGCTACGAATTTTCATTTGGTAGTTTATAAATTAGATGTTGTATTTTGAATTTTAAAAATTTAATACGGAATTGATACAACACCTTAACCCTAATATATGTACAATACAACACAGTACAAATCTATCACTACATAATAGTATCCAAAGAACTTGATAGAATGTTACCCAGGTGCATATTAATTTATTTATTTTGAATTTTAATTAGCAATGAAATTTTCAAATAAAATTTTTACTCATTAATAAAAATGCAAATAATACAAACTAAAATCTGTCTGAGGGAAACCCAACGATAGCTTTCTGACAGTTCAAATTACCAAAGTAAAAGATAAAAAAATTTTGGGAGAGAAAAAACCTCATTTTAACAAAAGCCATTAATATATAGGTTTATAAAAAGTTATGTTTTTTACTTTAAACTAGCTACCTGAATTTGATTCTATACTTTATCTACACACACACACACAGCTTTTTCATTAGCGTTTTATACGAACCACTGCGCCATCCCAAAACTGGTTTATTAGGCTAGAAATAGGCCTAGGCTTGAAATAGGCCTGAAATAATATTTTCCTACGTTTCCCATCCCTTATCCCTGAGAAAAACTTAAATATTACCAGGCCGCATCTTCGAACATTTCTGTTTTCTTGTTTACTTCGTTCCATCCCCAATCAGACTAAAATATAGAGAAATTTGTAACATTTAAATAACTTCTGTTTAGTTTAATTATTACATTTCCATCTTTACAATAACGTAACAGGATATTTGTGTGTCTAAGTAACTCGCTAACTGCTGAACCGATATTGTTTTCTTTACAATTCAGCCTCTCATGTGTCCTGGGAAGGTTAATAAATATTTTAAGGAAGGATACCATCATCCCCTCAAAAAATCGCCAATACGTGCTGCTAGGCGCGGGGGGCGCTTCTGTATGACTTACTGGACTTCCTTTTTTACCAGGGTACCGAAAATTTTTCTTTAAAAAACTACAATTGGAATAGTGGGTTATTTTAAAAACGAGAAATAAGCATTTGAAAAATTCTAAAGGGGGGGCCGGGTATGTTTGTACGTACACTTATAGGAAATGAAATTCAGTATCAAAGTTGCACGAAGTGCATTCAAATTTGAAATTAGTGAACTGTACGTCATTTAAATTTCAATAGTTTAAACTACTTCTATAAAATATATGGGTATTTGAAAGAATTTCAATTTTCTACCAGGTAGTTTTAAAAATATCAAGACTTGAAAATCATTTTTTGAATAGATGCAACTTATATGACTGTCCTGTTTTTACAAAAACAGCTTGAGGACTATTTTTTGTGGTGCTTAATTGATTGTTATATATTGTAAAACAAATTTATATATGTTAGATGGTATTTTTGTAACTTATGCTTGCAATCAAACTTGTTAAATGCACTTCATCCAACTATCCCTTTTGCCCTGGTTGGTTGGGCGGATTGTTTTTATAGTTATCAACATAATTTTTTTTGTAAAATAGATATATGTTAAAATATAGAGTATCTACTCTACATAGTTATTATAATGTTGATACAAATAGAACTAGATATATTATATTATAGAGTATCTACTCAACATAGTTATTATAATGTTAATACAAATAGAACTAGATATATTATATTATAGAGTATCTACTCTACATAGTTTTTATAATGTTAATACAAATAGAACTAGATATATTATATTATAGAGTATCTACTCTACATAGTTATTATAATGTTAATACAAATAGATCTAGATATATTATATTATAGAGTATTTACTCAACATAGTTATTATAATGTTAATACAAATAGAACTAGATATAGGTATTATATTATAGAGTATCTACTCTACATAGTTATTATAATGTTAATACAAATAGAACTAGATATATTATATTATAGAGTATCTACTCAACATAGTTATTATAATGTTAATACAAATAGAACTAGATATATTATATTATAGAGTATCTACTCTACATAGTTATTATAATGTTGATACAAATAGAACTAGATATATTATATTATAGAGTATCTACTCAACATAGTTATTATAATGTTAATACAAATAGAACTAGATATATTATATTATAGAGTATCTACTCAACATAGTTATTATAATGTTAATACAAATAGAACTAGATATATTATATTATAGAGTATCTACTCTACATAGTTATTATAATGTTAATACAAATAGAACTAGATATATTATATTATATAGTATCTACTCAACATAGTTATTATAATGTTAATACAAATAGAACTAGATATATTATATTATAGAGTATCTACTCTACATAGTTATTATAATGTTAATACAAATAGAACTAGATATATTATATTATAGAGTATCTACTCTACATAGTTATTATAATGTTAATACAAATAGAACTAGATATATTATATTATAGAGTATCTACTCAACATAGTTATTATAATGTTAATACAAATAGAACTAGATATATTATATTATAGAGTATCTACTCTACATAGTTATTATAATGTTAATACAAATAGAACTAGATATATTATATTATAGAGTATCTACTCTACATAGTTATTATAATGTTAATACAAATAGAACTAGATATATTATATTATAGAGTATCTACTCTACATAGTTATTATAATGTTAATACAAATAGAACTAGATATATTATATTATAGAGTATCTACTCTACATAGTTATTATAATGTTAATACAAATAGAACTAGATATATTATATTATAGAGTATCTACTCTACATAGTTATTATAAAGTTAATACAAATAGAACTAGATATATTATATTATAGAGTATCTACTCTACATAGTTATTATAATGTTAATACAAATAGAACTAGATATATTATATTATAGAGTATTTACTTAACATAGTTATTATAATGTTAATACAAATAGAACTAGGATAATAACCGACATGAGATGATTTCCCTAGAGAATTATTACATATATTTTTCATTTTTCTCAGAGAATCTTGGAAAAAAAATATTGTAGAAGGGGTAATTTACTGGTTAATAGCTGAGGTAAAGAAATATGAAGTTCATTTGTTTGTTGTTGTGATAAATAATTTAATGATTATAAGTTTTGCTAACAAGCAAGATCTCTAACAAACCAGTCTGTAGGCAAGAGGGCGACGTGACTAGGAGGACTCTTTCCTACCAAGCATAGTTGATACTGATAACAAGTTAATTATGTTGCTTAAATTAAATAGGTATATTCTCATGTTATGTTTTATGTAAATAAGATTCTATTTGATTATTAATTTGGCTTTTGTTCATTGCAGATTACTGGGGTTTCAAATATTTATATGTGGGTATCCAAATTGATTAAATCCTGTTACGTGTTTAGACTAATTTAAACATGTCATTTTATGTGCTGGTGTTTAGTGCCTCCATAGCTACGCTACAACTTTAGGTAAATTCAACATTTGTAGTTTAAGATCCCGCTAACCACTGTGCTTATCACGGAACATACTTTCTTATCCTATATAACCCGCGACAGTGGCTTAACACGTAGCGCTTTTTCGTCGTTTCAGATTCTTTACTTTATCATAAGGAATAATCTGTGAAAATATGTGTCTACCTATCAATCTATCCAGGTTTAAAAAGTTTTACCTCTTCATATAAAGTTTTCATGTTAGATTCTAAAAGTTTGAAAATCCAATCTTTCGTCGCTCCATTCAAATTCGCTGCCCTGGAATAAAAAGGTTAAACTTGAAAATCTGTCAGGGATTTTGGGGATATGACAATTGAATTATTTATAATTTTCTATTGCAGCATAAGTTTGTAAATCCTTAAAATAAAGTAACAGGATCTATGTGTGTCTGTTTGTGTGTGTACCGAAGGATCTGGCTAACCACTGAACCAATATCATATGGTTCTCATTTACAAGGTAACTTCTCACAGTTCCTAAGAAGGTTTATGACTATTTTTGGGGGAGGGTACCACCACCCTCCAAAGAGAAATCTCCCCTAGAAGAAAATGTCCAACAAATTTTTTCTTTAAAACTACAATTTAAACGATGGGTGAGGGGGTCGAATGCCTAGAGGCCTCTAGGGGCGTAGCCTCTAGTTGATTATAAAATGAGATAGAGGACATGATAATAATGGAAATTAGTAGTTGGAAAATATTAGGAGGAATGATTTATCATCCACTGTCCTATCCCTGTCTCCCTGCACACTTCCCTGCCTTCAAATTCCGCAGTAAAATCAGGGATCAGAGTAGAGTAATAAAAAAAAAATTCTAGACAACATTTTTTATATTTCTTTAAAAGTTTTGTTAAATACATTTAACTTTGTAATTGTATTTTGTAATAATTTGTTGTAAAGTTATTATATTACCCAGAGATCTAAAGGGATAAGACAATGGCCGATAAATTTATGGTCCTCCCCCCAATGATGATACACAAAATTAAATAGATTAAAATTGTTGGTTGAAACGTTTAAACACTCAACTTTATGAAGCAACTAATCAAAATTCCCAAAAGTTGTTGAGCCAACGAATAAGAAAACATTATTATAAAACTTTGGGGACTAGTGAAAAAAATAGCTCATGGTCCCCTCTCTCTCTGATAATACCTGACGGTCTCAAACTTAACAGAGAGTCCATTCCTCTCATACTTCTGGAAGGAGGGTAGCACAGAAAGCGGATTTTCTTGGCTGTTGGCTTTCTAAATAAATGAATGTGCATTTGTAAAAAGAGGATTATCTTAACAATAAGATTGTTGTCTGCTTTACAACAAGCGATTTAACCTTTAATAATAATTTGAAATGAAACTGTGGGTTGGAATCAGAGAGGGAGCGGACACTAGAATGTAAATTACACTGGTACTTAAAGTTTTTATATCCCAATATCTTATTTATTGTCTCAAAAACTTTTGGTTTTAGACTTGTAGAGTCCAAACTAAGAAACCAACTTTTTTTCTATCTGAAGCAGAGATAGTTTTGTTATCATTGCGGACGTAAATCAATTTATTTTCAATTGTCTTATCCCTTAAGATTCTTTGGTTAGAAAAATAAGTAAAGCATCTTTAAAGTGATAAGAGATATTTTTCCACTAAAATTACTCAAAATAAGATCTACTTATTGGGTATATCTATCTCTATTTATCGTCTATTGTCCTATCCCTAACAAAGATCAGAGATGGCAAAAAAAACCACGTGGTTTTAATCAAGTGGTTTAAACCAAAAAAAAAAAGCTAAAAAAAACAAAAAACCCAAGGTGGAATGGTTTAAATGGTTTTTTTTAAAAATATTTATACAAAGGCCTATCTTTCCAGTTATATCCTTATAATAAAGTAACATGATGTTTGTATGTGTGTTTGTATGTTTGTACCGAAGGATCTCGCTAACCGCTGAACCGATTGGGTTCTCCTTAACAGGGTAGCTTCTCATAGGTCCCGGGAATGTTTATAACTATTTTCTTGGGGGGTGGGACACCCCCAAACCCCCCCCCAAAAAAAACTTAAATTTTTTTAACTAAAATTAAAAATGGGGGGAGGGCATCCCCCCCCCCCAAAAAAAAAATTTCGCCCCCCCAAAATTTATTTTTTTTTACTTTTTCTTTTAAAATGAATTTCTCCTCAAGTGCCCCTAGAGGCCTCTAGGGGCGTAGCCGCTAGTCTTTTTATAATGTATAAAATACAGTCAAAAACATAAATACCTGATTCAAAATTCTTAAAATCTTTATACTAAAGGGGTAGTTTCACGAAATGCATTTGAACTTAATTTAGTGAACCGCATATTTTTTCTTAGTTAATGGGGTAAACTACATTTAAATAGCATATATTTGAAATGAATTCAATTTTCTACCACGTAGTTATTAAAATATCAAGACCTGAAAATTGTCTTTTTGTGATATATGCAATTTAAAAAGACGATTTTCAAGTCTTGATATTTTAAAAACTACGTGGTAGAAAATTGAAATTTTCTCAAATATATGCCATATAAATAAATGTAGTTTAACCCAGCTCATACCAATAACGAAATTAATTCGGAAAAAATCACGAAACCTATACGTGTTTTTCAGCTGTCGTTGGGGGGCAACACATCGTAAAATTGACGACCTCTCCATTTGCCCACCAAATATTATTTTAGATTTAATTCCCTTGTTGGTTATACCTTATTCCTGAGTTCAACCATTTAATCAGGATAAAATATGCTGTTCACTAAATTAAGTTCAAATGCATTTCGTGAAACTACCCCTTTATACTAAATTAGAATACTATAATTTGGATATTATTAAAAAAAACCCAAAAGAAACCTGGTTTTTATTAATAAAAACCGGTTTAAACCAAAAAAAAAAAACTGGTTTGGTCTTTTTTAAAAAAAACCTGTTTTTTTTTCCCATCTCTGAAAAAGATTACGCAAAGTCTACTTTTAAAATAATTCCTTCAAGGCTTCAATTATCAATAACTAAGGGGGCACAGTTTCGTGCACGCACAGTATTCTTTCAGGGGGTTGTAAAACCTTGTGGGGGTAAAAAAGAGGAAAATCAATATTAATGGGGGGGGGGGGGGGGGAGTGGTTTTGACACCACTCTACACACCCTACTGCACTTGTATGGGGGTAATCCTAAACATACCTTAACATTAATCCATCCAGCATCCATTTTAACATTCATTTCTTTTCTCTCCGCCTTCCTCAGTTTAGCCTCGCTCTTGTTACCTGTCCTCTTTCCCATTTTATTTAGTTTTAATACGTACGAGCTGTACAATCAAGTTATCTGTAAATTAATGTTTATTTATTTGATATAGAGAAAAAAATGACTAGAATGGAATGTGTTTCATACAGGGCGAGACCCTTAAATTGTATAAACTTAAAATATTCAAACAACAGGACTGCCTTCAAAATTTTTTTCTCCTCCTCAAGGCTCACACTTACCTAACAAATCCCTTAGCACACAACTGCTATTAAAAATGTTCTCTAACAATAATAAAAATGTAATTATTTAAAGTTAAAATCAAATCGTTTCCATCTTGAATGGATTTGACACTGTAAAATGTTGGTTTATTTTAATAAAAATTATATTTTAAGTTTTTAAAGAGCCTCTAGGACCTAGGTATCTTTTGATCATTTTAAGTTTTGGCAATGTAAGTGAAGCACCCTGTTCAACAAAATAAGCTTTAAAAAAAATATCACAAAAGATTCGAAATATAATGTAATATAAATTACCTACGCCTTTTTGTATTAAATAACGAGATTCAACAAAAGTAAAAAAATATAACAAAAAGCTCTTAATATTTGAAAATAATTTTAAATAAAAAAAGAGTAAGAAAATGAGATCATTAATTTTGAAACAGGTAATTCAATACCTTACTTACATAAGTATTTAGATTAAAACATTTTAATTAGAGAGATTTAGCAGTACCTAAATAATATATTATGGTAACTTTAGTCGACTAGACTTGATGGCTTTGCCCCTGTTATTTCCACTTAACTTCTCTTTTGTTTTAGAATGAAAGAAAAATTTACTTTTGATACTTTTTTGGGATATATTAGGCGTTTTGTTTTCCCCTTAAAGAACCTAGTTGATAACATAACCCCCTCCTCTTGATTAGGTTATATTAGGTACTAGGGTTTTGGAGCCCCCATTGTGGGAGAAAAAAACTTTTAAAATTTTTTATGCCTGATAATTTTGCGGCAAGGATGATCTTTTAGCCGCTGAAGGCCAATCTATTAAGCCGTTAAAAACACTATGCTAAACCTCTTTAATTTTATATATAAAAGATTTCTATTCTAAAGTATTACAAAGGGTAAAAGCACCCACACACCAAAGCTAAATAGAAGTTGGGTTTTATATTTTAAAAAGAATTTTTTTTTACCTTTTTATATTGTCAAAAAAGACTATAACGTCCATGAGTAGCGAAGCAAAAAAAAGCACCAATAACCTTTAATGAATTTTAATTCAAAATCATGCGATATAAATTTAGTAATATTCATTTTTTTAAAGAAATTATTCAAAGGTTAACTGGTAATCCTTATATAAAAGTAACAGGACGTCTGTCTATCTTTATGTTACGAAGGATATCTCGCCAGCTGATGATTCTCCTTTACAGTGAAGCTTATCATTGGTCCATAAAAGGTTCCTAAGAAGGGGGGGGGGGGGGAGAGACAACCTTCCAAGAGAATTAGCCCCAAGAAAAAAATAACTCCACAAAATAATGTCAATTTTTTAAAATTAACCTTCCTACCTAAACATACAAATTTCAAGTAGCTATTCAAGAATCAAATATTTTTACCTAACTTCTATTCAGACTTTGAGTGCATCAAATATGAAAATCTATTTCTAATCATTGAATGCATAATATCAAAGTTTCTAATATCTATCTATCATAGAAGGATTGGTACATTTTTCAATGTTTATAAAATTCAAATGGAATAGTTCAATGAAGATATTTGTAGTTATAAATTTTTTTATGGAAATTTGACAAAAAGCTTAATTTCTAATATATTTCATAGAACTGTTCCTTTTAATAATGGATATAAAATTCGTGGATATTGTGACAGAGGAATTTTTGTCTTCAATTAGGTTTGCTAATATAGTCCTCAGAGTTCTTCAGCGGTCAGGGGAGTGGATGGGATAAAGTCATAAGAGGGGGATAAGGGTACCGTTATAGTAGCCAGCTGGGAGAAAAATTTTATCACGATTTGCAAGAAACTCTCACAATATCCAGGTATTCTATATCCATTCATTCGATATAAAGCCGACAATATTTTTTATATTTTTTTATGTTAATATGTAGCAGTATATTTCTTTGAGATGTTTTCTTACATGTTCTCGTGTTGTAAAATAACAACTTCTTCCTAAAATAAATATAAAATTTTTAAGTAGTGTCAAGTTGGGCTGTTTATTACACTACTCCCCAAACTTTAATAATAATGTTTTCTTATTTGTGAACTTTAAGGACTTTCTTGGAGTTTTGATTGGTTGGTTTATTAAGCTGAGTGTCCAAACGTTTCAACCACTAATTGTAATCTACGGAATAGATAATATTGTGTGTGATCAGGATGTACTATACATCAATTTATCAGCCGTTGTCTTATCCCTGCTTAAATGATTCTTTTTCCGATTCTGTAAAGTTTAAGAAGCACTTTTTGTGGACGAAATGTTAAGATTATTATTTTTTTTTGTCGTATTTATTGAGAAAAAGTAAAAAAAGATTCTAGGACAAACGCAGGAGTGACAAACGTCTGAGTGGACAAACGCAGGAGTGTCTTAATTAAATATTAAGTTAATTTACCATTTCTATACAGGTTAGGTTAGGTTAAGATATGAATATACAAATGAGCCCCTCGCAGGTGTTAGGCATTTTAAAAACCTATAAGCTGGTTGAAAATATGTTAGGTTAGCTTAGGTTAAGTGTCCACCCCAACGTTTGCCCCTCCTGCGTTTGTCCTGAGGGCGTAAAAAAGCAATAAAGATGTAAAAGCTAAGGCTTAAATTTCTGATATAATCAGAAGACCATAGAAATAATGATAGAGTAGCTTTGCTTGAAATGTGAAGCCTACCTTAATAGAATCATTAAGTGTCCAGCAGCTATCTACACAGGTATAGATAATTATGGTTCCAAACTCCAGTAGGGTTCCATCAATATCCTAAAACAATAAGGTATAGATAATTGTTGTTTTATACTCCAGTAGGGTTCCATCAATATCCTAAAACAATGTTCGTTTGTACAAAGCGTCTTCTAGCTGTTTAAAAAATGAATTTACATTAGGTAAGGAGTTTAGCTTTTTGTTGGTTTGTTTATAACTTTTTGTCATGTTAGGTTATATTGGGTACTGGGAGGCCCCGCAGGGTTAGAATTTATTTGACAAGGATGACAACATCCATAAAAGCGAAGCTCTGAAACGGTAGGACAAACGAATATTAATACTTGTAGAGTGTCAGAACTTAATAATTAGATTTTTGGAATTGATTATAGAGATGCTTCGCTTATAACATTGTACTTTGTTGTCCTAGGAATCAGATCAATCGAATTATGATATCACATAAAAACTTATTAAAATAGTTTATAATCAACATGTTTTAAATGGACGTATGGAAGTTCTAGTAACGATATAGAGTTTCTAAATCGTACCTAACTACTACAGGAATCACCATGCAAAGTTTGAAATCGATAGCACAATTATAACATGCCTAAATTAACGTAAAAAGATATCTATTCCAGACGGACGGACGGACCAACCCTAATTATAGAAAAGCTTCGCTTTTAAAGAATAAACATTGATAATCTAGAATTTATGGTTTATCTAACCCCTATACATGACAACACAATAGTAATAGATATATTATTACTTGCATATTACACCAGATTTTCATGTTCTCTTAATAAAGTGAAACTTGCAGAAGGCTAAAATATCGACTCCCCCATTCCACACTATTTAACCCAGCTCTTTTTCTCCTGTTGGATGAACAAACTGGCCAATAAACGAGTTCCATAATAGCAACCTAAATTGTCGTAATATCCACGTATATCTTACATCAATTACATAAAGTAAAAAATGAATACCTTAGCTTGCAGAAAGTTGACTAGAGTTGGTAAAATTTGCATCTCGAATCTCATCTTTCCCCCACAATGCCGACACTTGGTTACAACACTCTAAAATAAATGAATAGACATTATAGTCAGGAAGGGAGGGGACATTAGGCTGTTAATTACACTAGTTCCCAAAGTTTTATAATAACGTTTTATTATTCATTGGCTTACCAACTTTGGAAAGCTTAAGTGTCCAAATGTTTCAACCACTAATTGTAATTGTGGTAAATGGTAATTTTGAGTATAATCATTGGGGATGTACATTAATTTAAAGGCCATTGTCTTATCCCTTTAGCTCCCTGTATTCACGTTGATGAGTAGATAGATAATGGGAAAAAAAGATTTATATGATCCTTAGGTCCTACCCCAAACGTAGGAGTCCCAAACGTCGGAGTGGACAAACGCAGGAGTCCTAAACGCAGGGTGTTTGTCCACTCCGACGTTTGTCCCAAAAATCCTGCGTTTGTCCACTTCGACGTTTGTCCCACTCCTGCGTTTGTCCCACTCCGACGTTTGGGACTCCACGTTTGGCGTGGAACCGATCCTTATAATAATGTAACAGGATTTGTGTGTCTATCTTGTCTGTACCGAAGAATCTCGCTAACCGCTGAACCGATGGTTAGTTACCCTTTACAATGTAGGTCTGTTCCTACGTTGTTATCAACCGTAACCTTAGGTGTACATTGATACAATGACAAAATTCATACGATAGCGAACAGCAAAAAAATCATGGATGGACAAACAGACAAAGTGAGTTATAAAGTAGATGTATAAAGTTGTCAAAAAAAAAGGAGAGAATATACGATATCATAAATCCTTTTAAAAAATCAAGAATCCTTTATATAAAAAAATAACTCTGTCTTAAAAGCTTGACCATATGACCGATGAAAACTTTCACTGATTACAACAAAAATTTAGCTGTCTAACTTAAATAGCAGACGAGAAAATCACATTTCCCCCATAGCATTATGGAAAAACGGACGAACAGACAGTGATTCATGAAGTAGATTTGCGCCACTACTAAAGAGCAAAACAGTATTCTTTATTCTAATGTTTCTTTCAAAACTGATAAAAAAAAACATGTTTTACATAAAGATTACAAGCTACCAAGATAAATTCTAATGTTTATTTTTACCTATTAATCGAAAAGGGGTAGTTGCACGAAGTGCATTTAAACTTGAATTTAATGAACTGCATATTTTTTTTCTGTTCAATAGTCTAAACTACATCAATGACTGTTCTATTTTCACAAAAACAGCATGATAACTATTTCGGTGGTGCCAAATTGATTGCTATTCATTGTAATACAAAATAATATATGTTAGATGGTATTTTTGTAACATATGCTTGCAATCAAACTTGTTAAATGCACTTCATGCAACTATCCCTTTATAATTTTAAACCTGAAGTAGGTTTTTAATGGCCGTGAGAACAATGAAATGAAAAAATACCTTATCAAGATGTTGAAAGACTAGAGGTTCATCATAATTAGATCTTGCATATCTCAACACTTGCCCTGTAAATAAATATATAAAGACTAGAGGTTCATCATAATTAGATCTTGCATATCTCAAAACTTGCCCTGTAAATAAATATATAAAGACTAGAGGTTCATCATAATTAGATCTTGCATATCTCAACACTTGCCCTGTAAATAAATATATAAAGACTAGAGGTTCATCATAATTAGATCTTGCATATCTCAACACCTGCCCTGTAAATAAATATATAAAGACTAGAGGTTCATCATAATTAGATCTTGCATATCTCAAAACTTGCTGTAAATAAATATATAAAGACTAGAGGTTCATCATAATTAGATCTTGCATATCTCAACACTTGTCCTGTAAATAAATATATCAAGACTAGAGGTTCATCATAATTAGATCTTGCATATCTCAAAACTTGCCCTGTAAATAAATATATAAAGACTAGAGGTTCATCATAAATAGATCTTGCATATCTCAACACTTGTCCTGTAAATAAATATATCAAGACTAGAGGTTCATCATAATTAGATCTTGCATATCTCAAAACTTGCCCTGTAAATAAATATATAAAGACTAGAGGTTCATCATAATTAGATCTTGCATATCTCAACACTTGCCCTGTAAATAAATATATAAAGACTAGAGGTACATCATAATTAGATCTTGCATATCTCAACACCTGCCCTGTAAATAAATATATAAAGACTAGAGGTTCATCATAATTAGATCTTGCATATCTCAACACTTGCCCTGTAAATAAATATATAAAGACTAGAGGTTCATCATAATTAGATCTTGCATATCTCAACACTTGCCCTGTAAATAAATATATAAAGACTAGAGGTTCATCATAATTAGATCTTGCATATCTCAACACTTGCCCTGTAAATAAATATATAAAGACTAGAGGTTCATCATAATTAGATCTTGCATATCTCAACACTTGCCCTGCAAAAAAATCATAGTTCATTTATGTCAACATAATAAAAGCAAAGAACTTAAATCAAATTAATAATTGACTGTCATTTTTAATAGGTTTTTTTTTTATTTTATAAGGGAATAGTAGCTTTCGCAATATTCCGTAAAATTGTGAGCAAGCTTCCAGTCAAATGCGCTTATTAAGTCTTATTAACTGTTCTTAATGTTGAGCAAACGCATAGTATAGCTAAACGCGTATTTTAAAACAGTTTGACCTAATAAGCGCATTTGACTGGAATCTTACTCACAACTTTATGGAAGGCGAAAGCTACTATTTCTTTAGTATGTCTTTTAACCCGCGACCGTGGCTCAACACGTAGCGCTGCATCAACACCCCCCCCAACCCCCCCTCCCCAACAATTTCCCCCCCAAAATTTTCAAAATCAAAAATTTCAAAAAACCCCAAATCTCTCAAAACTAAAACCCCGCTTCCTAAAAATTCACCTCCTTCAAAATCTTCTCCCCCCCCTCGTAACCCCCGCCCCCCACGTAACCCCCCCCCCCCCAAACCCTCCCCCTCCCCCACCCAATCCCAACCTCCTCCCAAACCGAGGCTACAACCTAAAAATACTGCAGTGGAATCTAAACGGCATACAATCAAGTTTAGCAGAACTTCTTCATCACATGGAGAAAAGTAAAACCCTCATAGCTGCAGTACAAGAAACAAAACTTACATCGAAGTCTAAACAACCAACAACCCCCAATTACACATTTGTTAGACAAGACAGAGGTGTAAATAAAGGTGGAGGGCTTGGTTTCTTGGTCCACAAGGACGTAAGCTTCACACTGTTAAAAACACCTCCCACTCTTGAACAAGATCCACACTTGGAGACATTAACCATCAGTATTCCTGGCGAGCAATCTCCACTCAACATCAGAAATGTGTATCTTCCACCAGTGAGCAGCTGTAATACACCAAACTATGTGCCACCCCTAAACGAATTAACTACTGGACTTGGAGACAACTACTATGTTTTAGGGGATGTGAATGCACACCATACACTCTGGCACTCTGGAGCCACCAACGACGCTAGGGGCGAAGCCTTAGCTGACGTCATATCTAATCAAGATTGTGCCATCATAAACCTTGACCAGCCAACCAGAGTAGCCAACAATTCAGCTACTGCTCCAGATGTAAGTATTGCCTCAATCAGCCTGTTACCAACTACAAACTGGAAGGTCGAGAATAAACTTAATTCTGACCATTTACCCATCACTATCAGTGTCTCAGCCACACTGAAAAAGTTCAACTCTAAACCGCAAACTTTCATCAACTTCTCTAAAGCGGATTGGCCAAAATTTCAATCTTTCACAGAAAAGGAATTTTCAAAAGCCAAGAAAGTTGACAACATCCATGAAGCTGAAAAATTTTTTCGCACCACCCTACAAAAAGCTTCAAAACGATTCATACCTGCGGGACGGATCCCTACCATCTACAATGCCCTTCCAACCGAAGCAGCTAAACTTATCGACGAACATGATGAGGTGAAGAAAAACAACCCTGTGGATGCCAGACTTCCTGACCTAAACAAAAACATCAACAACTTAATAAACGAACACAAGAAGAAGAAATGGCAGGAACATCTAGGAACATGTGATCCTGGTTCCAAGAAGCTCTGGAACACCATTAAGAGCCTTGGTAACCAGCCCCAACAGCCCAACAATCAAGGCATTGAATTTAACAACAAGACATACACACATGCCAAACACATTGCAGACCAGTTCAACAGGCAATACACCCCTGACCCGCACAAGAAACCTCAACAGCCTCTGCGCAGGATTCTACGCAACATGAAGAAGAAAACTAAACATCGCAAAATTATCTTCACCCCTGCTCAGACGCTGGCAGCAATAAAGAAAGCAAAGAGCTCCAAAGCACTGGGACCAGACAACATCTCACCCATAATGTTGAAGAATCTTGGACCTAAAGCCATCAACTTCCTCACCATGATCTTCAACAGGTGCATGGAGCTGTCCATCATCCCAAGCATATGGAAAACAGCTAAGATCATTCCCTTACTGAAACCCGGCAAACCTTCTAACCTTGGACCCAGCTATCGACCTGTTTCACTCCTATCTCCAGCAATTAAGATCCTTGAAGCACTCCTACTTCCTTCAATCAACGACGCTGTCCAACTTGCCCCCCATCAACATGGTTTTAGAAAGGGAAGATCCACCTGTACAGCACTCCAAGCCATCATAAATCATGTGCATACAGGCCTAAACAGGAAGAAGCCATCCCATAGAACAGTCTCTGTAGCCATAGACCTGTCCCGTGCATTCGACACGGTCGACCACCAGATCCTCTTGGACGACATCAATAAACTTGATCTGAACAGCTACATAAAGAGATTTCTATGTGCATATCTACGAGGACGACAAACCTACGTAGTTTTCCGGAATTCTGTATGTAAATACAGAAAGGTAAAGCAGGGTGTACCACAAGGCGGAGTCTTGTCCCCCGTCCTGTTTAACCTGTACATGTCTTCCATGCCAGATCCACCAGGTAACATTGTACTGGTTTCCTATGCCGATGATGGTAACATTCTGAACTCTGGACCCAAGATCAAACCAGTAGTGTCAGAAATTAACTCTTATCTGAACACACTGGACAACTGGTTCAAGAGCAGAAACCTCTTCATCTCGCCCTCCAAGTCCTCCGCCACTCTCTTCACAACTTTCTCCAATGAATGCAGTGAAGAATTAGGCGTTGAAATTGCTGGCGAGAAGGTACCCACAGTAAAGAAGCCAAAGATCCTAGGTATCACATTTGATAACATGTTGTCCTTCAGAGAACACACCAGGAATCTTAAAACCAACATCCAGTCCAGGAACAACATCCTCAAGGCCCTCACTGGAACCTCCTGGGGAAAGGACAAAGAAACTATTGTGAATACCTATAAAGCCACTGGCCAATCTTTACTGAACTATTGCTGCCCCATCTGGACGCCGGCCCTCAGCGACACATCCTGGAAAGAACTGCAAACAGCTCAAAACACCGCTCTAAGATCTGCCACAGGTTGTCACATCATGACTGATCTAGACCATCTACATACAGAAACAAAAGTCATGCAAGTGAGACCTCATTGCGAGATGTTAAGCAAGCAGTTCTTGCTGGCAACACAAAAACCAGACCACCCTAACAGGATTGACCTGAATGCTCCAGCCCCAGGACGCCAGATGAACGAGACTTTACAGTCAAAATTCGGAGGGGAGATAAAGGATTTATCATATCCTAATCTCTCTGAGAATGACTATAAAGTAAAACTCAAGAAAATCCACACAAACACAGTTAAAACTGTGATTCGCAACAACGAACCTAACAAGGTCCTTAGAACCCGCCCGCCTGAAATTAATAAAACTGAGAAGGCCCTTCCTCGTTTCACAAGATCCACCTTATCTCAACTTCGATCAGGTTACAGTGTTTATCTAAACAGTTTCAAGGCCCGTGTAGATAAAACTGGAACAGTCGCAGATAAATGTCCTAACTGCGACAGCTCTCATACGACAGAACACCTATTCAACTGTCACAATAACCCAACTAGCCTCACAGTCCGAGACCTTTGGAAAAATCCTCCAGCAACCGCCAGATTCCTCAACCTGGCAATAGATGATGATCATGGTTGATAGCACTGGGCTAAAAGAAGAAACACGTAGCGCATCCGCTCGTCGTCGGGAAGGTGTTAGGTTCGAATCTCGGTCCGACACCGCGTCATAACTAAAGACGGTAAAAATGGTTCCCACTGCTACTATGTCAGATGCGCGACGTAAATAGTTAGAGTGGGGGGAATGCCTTGGCCCAAAACAGGCGCAACTCGTTACCATGCACAGTTAGGACTTCTCAGACAAAGGTCGTGCATCACAGAGAGTTGGTTGTCTGTAATGTACTGTACTACGGGTATGAGGTGAAGGACCAAGAGTCTGGCCTTGAGTTGACAAGTTGACTGTTCAGTCCAGGTGCAACTCACCCATACGACATTAGCACATAGCACATAACCTATTGTAAAAAAATACACTATTCTAAAAAATGAAGATATATTTCGATTTTAGCAATCATTTTCAATTGATTTTGTCTCTTAATGAAGTTAATCAAGCAAATTAAGCTGGGTCAGTTTTAATAGGGCAATTTTTAATGTTAGGGTGGCAGTATAGTACTATTCCCCCAAAATAGTTATAAACCATCACTGGACCTGTGAAAAGCAATTGATGTACATTCCCAATGATGATAAACAAAACCCTATGGCCTTATGTAGATTAAAATTGTTAGTTTAAAATTTTGATTTTTAAGCCAACAAATGAGAAAACGTGTTTATATAAATTACTTTTGACACCATTTCAATTTAGAGTCCAATGGCGCTATCCTCTAAGAAAATTGCAAAAATATTTAAAATTTGGTATAAATCTCAACCATCTAATGGTCTACGGTATGCAAATCAACTTGAAGAGTAGCTATGTTACAAAATATATAAGATAAATAAAACACCCCTTAAGAGGGGGATGGAAACTGTGGAGAGGGGCCCTGAAAGTATTTTTCTTTCTTTTACAATCAAAAAAGTTTTTTGACATGAATGAAAAGTAATAAATCTTCTCTTATTTGTTCTACGTACAATAAATATATTTCAAGGACGATCATGTACATAAATATCAATATTTAATAGTAAGATCTCGGAAATGGCTGGTTTGTTATAGTTATAATTTTCATATTGGGATGGTATTAGACCATTTTTCTGGCATGAGATGCAGCTGTTTGTAGTAGAGTAAACACTAAAGAAACAGAAAAACTAGGTACATAGATGTCTCTTTCTGTAAAAAACATAAACATGGAATTCGTATATTGGAGGTTTGTATGTACCAGAGATAAAGGTATAGGACAATGGAAGATAAATCAATATATTCCCCAATTATGATAAATAAAATAGCCTCCTTTGAAGATTTTCATGATTTACATTCAGTTTTTTTTTTGGGGTCATTAAGTTTCAGAACTGCTACACACCATTTATATAACCTATCATGAATGTAGAATATTTATTTGCAATTTCCATTTTCCCATAGGTATATGTGGAAATTTTCGCCCCCCCCCCCCCCCCTTTCGATTCTGAACTCGTCGGGGACCTAATCTTTTAGGGTTAAACAATGATGACAAAAATAATAAGTAGATAAGATTACATTTTAAGACAAAACTGACGGACAAAATAAGCTTTTCAATAGTTGGTTAATGTTATACATCTTTTATCTTATTGAATCATGTTTCACTAACACCCGTAGAGTAGATACTCGTAGTCGATGGAATCTTTGTTAAAGGGAAACATTTTTTCCGCGTATTTTCCGTAAAATTGGGTGCAAGCTTCTAGTCAAACGCGCTTATTGGTTCAAACTGTTCTTAAATATGCGTTTATTTATACGATGCGTTTGGTCAACATTAAGAACAGTTAGACTTAATAAGAGGATTTTAATAAAAGCTTGCACCAATTTTTTTTTTAAAAAGGGTAAAAAATGACCCCCATTATTAAGCATAAAATTTGACATAAAAAATCCGATCAAGGCAATAGTCTTGTGAATTAAAAACGAACAACGTATTTTATAAACAAAGATTTTATGGGATAAGACAATGGACAATTGATTACATCCCCCATAATGATCAACAAAATAACCCATTCTGTAGATTTAAATTATTTAAAAAGTTTGGAAACCACTAGTTTGGAACCAATCAAAACTTAATAAAAAAAATCCAAAGATGTAAAAACAACGAATAAGATTATGAGAATATAAAAATTTACAGTCCAAATGTTCGAATTGATATAAAATAATAGTTTGTTAGCTAAAAGTAGTGAAACATAAAGTTTAAAGAGTATTTCGTCACTGATAAAAAAAGCAAAACATTGTTTTGAGATAAATTATGTTATGCTTTATCGTAGTGCAGCTACTCAATAATAACAATGTGTTTGTCTACGACGTACATTTGTCTTTGACAATTTCCTAAAATATATCCACTTTTATAAAGTATTAAGGTTTTTGTCTGTAGCTAAGGATCTCGCTAACCTCTGACCCGATGTATATAGTTCTACTTTACAGTGAAGCTTCTCACATAAAATATCTTTTTATACTTTTCTTTTTAAAATTCAAATCAAAATGAGGGGTTGGGTTCCACTTTTCCCCCTCACACCTTAAGTGCCCCTAGAGGAAAGTAGCACCTATTATATAATCTAATACAGAGTAGGCATTGTTTACCTTATAATAAAGAATCAGGATGTTTGTTTGTCTGTCTGTTTGTACAGAAGGATCTCGCTAACCGCTAAACCGATATGGTTCACCTTTACAGGGTAGCTTCTCATATGTCCATTGAAGGTTTATAACTTTTTTGGGGGTAGTTAAAATTACGACTCGACTAAAATTAAAAATTAGAGCAGGGAGGGTGTTGTCGACCCCCCACAAACAAAAAAAGGCCTCTAGGGGCGTATCCAATAGTAATATATAAAAACTTAAATTAACTTTGCTGTTCCATTTTTTCTCAATCAGCTTGTTATTGGTGTTCTACTTATGGATATAATTATCCTTGTTTAATATTAAATTTGTTTCTCTGATAAATGTTGTCAACAGCATGGTAAAAATGTTCAATATCATATGTTCAAAATACAACATTTATAAAAATTGGATGTAAAAGGAAAATTAAATTATCTAAGTACCAGCAGTTACGCCCCCTAGAGGCCTCTAGGGTCACTTAAGGAGGGGGGAAGTTGAATACCATTACCCAAGTTTTTATCTTAGTTTTTAAAAAAAATATATAACTTTTATTTTGGTGGGGGGGGGGGGGGGGCGGGGTGCAGGTTTTTTTAAAAAAAGAACAAACCACTTTTTTTTTGTTTAAACCGTTTGCTATTAGATATAATCACCAAAGTACAAGATTTAAACTATTAAAAGAATTTTATATCAGGTATTTAGGTTTTTGACACTTATTTACTGTATTATTTACATTATAAAAAGATATAACTGGAAAGATAGGCCTATGTATAAATATTTTTTTTTAAACTATCCCCAACTTGTTTTTTTTTAGTTTTTTTTTTTAAGCTTGTTTTTTTTTTGTTTAAACAAAGTGGTTTTTTTAATGCCAACCCTGAAGGGGGGGGGGGGAGTAGGGGGATTTTTTGTTTTGTCTGATAAGATCTTGCTAACCAGTAAACCGATTTAGTTCTCCTTTTTCAGGGAAGATTTAAAGAGGTCCTTTTGATTTTATACTACTTTTTGAAATCTGTCAATAGACATGCATATACGTTACAAAATTATTTAAACGGCCAACAACAGATAACGGATGTACGATTGAATACGTAACGAGTAGCTGCGCTGCTTCTATAAGTATTAATACCTGGATTCCTTTGAATAGTGGATATAAATTTGTGTGATAATTCATCGCCGTGGAGGGGTAAAGTTTTCTCATAACATTGGTCAATACCCGCCCCTCCATCCGTACTATTGCATTCTTCTACCTAGATTATACATCAGGGATAAGATAATGGATAATATAAACTATGGTTGTCAATCTGAATCCGAAAAACTGCCCAATTTATCCGAATCCACAATCCGGAATTTAAATTGCGGATTCGGATTGTTAATTTTTATGACTTTTGCAGCTATTAAAATAATTTTTCTACTTATAAAATTTTAATTATTAGGTAGGTACTAATATGAAGAAAACTGTTTGGCTATGCTGGAAGTCAACAGGAATTTACGTTTTTTGTATTTTATTTGCAAAGAAGCTTTTTATGCTTATTCTAGGTTAGATAAGGTTAAGTATGGGTTAGAAAATGGCCGCTGTAGGGGCTAAAATTGGAGAAAAGCTAATGTGAAAATACGAAAAAAATCTACTTTAGATTCTTCTTAATACCCAGTAAAATTTAATCCCTTTTTTATTTATAAAATTTCCTTTAACATTAATGCTAGAATTCGCAATCCGCAAAAAAAACAGGAATCCACAATTCGCGGATTAATCCGCTTTTTTTCGGCGGATTTTTGTAAGAATTTGTATCCGACCCAAAACTTCGACGGATTGAAAAACAATTCAAATGGAAACTTCTGAGTTTAAAAATGGGTTACTGTAATATTTTCTTTATTAGAAGTAATTTTCCAGAAAGGAAATAATAGCTTTCACAATATTACGTACCTAAAGTTGTGAGTAAGATTCCAACCAAAGACGCTTAATAGGTCAAACTGTTTTTATATATGCGTTTGATTATACTATGCGTTTGGTCAACATTAAGAACAATTAGACTTAATAAGCGCCTTTGACTTGAATCTTACTGACAACTTTACGCAAAATTGTGAAAGCTACTATTCCCTGTAACTATGCTTATAAAAAAAATTGTAATGTTACCTTATATTGCTTGGTTAGGCTGAGCTCATGTTGTGAGGCCCGCGGGGTATCTTGTTCTTCTGACACCCAAACATACAGGGGGGTTATCACGACCCCCGTACGGGGAATATCTGCATTCTTACGCTCAAAAAGCCCTAAAAATTTATGTTTGTTTTGTAACTTTACATCAGTAGCGGAGATATACTATAATAACATGAGTCCGTCTAAATATTCATGTAACTAAAATCATTTTTTTTCTCTCCATTCGTTTATGCTCTACAATTCACTTCGACTGTCATCCGTCCGTCCGTAACGCTATGGAGAAAATGTGTGTTTTCTTATCTTCTCTATTAAAGACAGACGGCTGATTTTTTACAAGAAGATTCACTACATCCAAACCCATACGCAGCAAGTATGCAATTTACTTTGTCCGTAGGTCTGTCGGTCTTGCTACATAATATAAATATCAGGATATAGAATAATTAATGAGAAAGAGTTCGTTATTTTTTCTGCAATAAATCTATTCTTTTGTTTATAAATGCTCTTTAAATTATCTTGTCAGTGTGTATTCCCATTTATGATTTCTGACGGGCTTTGCTACTCATGGATGTTGTCATCCTTGTTTATCTCAGAAAACGGAACAATATTATGAGCGTTCACAAATATTAAACAGTACCCTGAGTGCTCACAAATATTTACCTGGAACATGAGAAACATCAACTGCTGGCATATCAACGCTCACAAATCCTTCAAGTTCAGCATCCTAAATTCATAACTCTGCTAACAACCCAGAATATTCATTAAAAATACCTAGTAATGTTTTTTTTTCTGAAGGAATTAGCTGGTTCTATTGAGTTATGCTTTTAGGAAAAGCTTTATATAAATCTTGTTGTGGTTTATGGCCCCTAGAGGCTCGGGCGCAGCCGCTGGAATTAATTTGTGTAACTGTTTATCCAAACATTAACTGTCAAAGAACCAAAATAGAGTGATAATTTGCATCTGCAGAAAAGAAAAGAAAACAAGAATGAAAACATCCATAAGTAGCGAAGCACAAGAAAATCAAGGATAATAATACAGACAAGGGGATCAAAAAGCAGATGTTTTCTTAAAGAATAAAAATAATGGGGGGAAATGTTTAAAAATGCTCATTGTTATAAGGAAACTGGCTTAAAAAATGAGGCGTCTATCTTGAATGACAGAAAAAAATCTACTAAAAATACCTTTTCAACTTCGGCAGTGACATCTTGACCAAGACCAAGAACACTATCAGTGGTAGTTATATCTGCATCAGAGTTTACATTTCCAGAGTTAGCATTCGGATCACCTTTGCCACCTACAATAATATTTCCAATATTAATATCCGCTGGACTGGAACCGGTTCTTAGCCATACTGAAAATAATGAATAGCATCGATCTTTTTACAGACAATTTTCTACATATATTGAAATAAAAATAATATATTTTCCATTTCAATATCCGCAGAAAGCTGTCAATGATACGGATAAATAACTATTATTTTTTTGAACATAAAAACTTTATTTTAAACTGTCTAGGTATCTTCAATTGAAGGCTATTAGTTTGTAGTACAAAACTTTGGACAAATATTATTTTAAACTGTCTATATTTATACTTTTATTGAAGGCTATTAGCGAGTAGTACAAAACTTAGTAAATAGGGTTGGGCCGAAGATCATGTTTGGCCGGATATCCGTCCATTTTCAATATTCGGCCGGATACCGGATATTGAAACTATCCGGATACAGGATATCCGACTTATTTCCTATGCCGTATATCCGGGTTTCTGGCCGGATATCCGGTGTTGGCCAGATATGCGGCCGGATACCAGATATTCGGCATTAGAAATCATCCGGATATCCGGCCCAGCCCAACCCTAATAGTAAAAAATCAGTCTCATGAGAATATGTAACTGTCTTCTCCAATCTTGTTAGCTGCTTAACTTTATCTTTATGTAAAACAACAAAAATAGCACTAACAAGGACAATTGTGCCCATTAGTAGCGCAGCATTACAATCAAATAACTTATAAAAATGAATACTGAACAGCAAAGTTTAAAGTGAATATTAGCCAACATTTGGCAGGTACCGTCAATAATACCTTACATTTATACCTTCAGTCAGCCAATTAGAAGTAAAAATAAGTTTATTTTCATTGGAAAAAGGGGAGGGGGAGGGGTTTCAGCAGAGAGAGAGAGAGAGGGGACAATTAATTGACTGTTTATTACACTTGTCCCCAAAGTTTTATAATAACGTTTTCTTATTCATTGGTTTTGCAACTTTGGAGACTTTAGTGTATTTTTATTGGTTAGTTAATTATGTTGAGTGTTTAAACGTTTCAACCACTCAATTTAATCTACAAAAGGGATAATAATGTGTACAATCATTGGGACTAATTTATCGGCCATTGTACATTAGATACCTAGGTATCAGTGTGATTGCTGGTCACCTTGTTACCTCTTTCAGGAAAACTAAGTGAAACAAGTTGATGGACATTAATAAAATGCTGTTTCTCAAAGTCGTACGCGGTCATACGCAATATTGAGAGGACGACGCAAATTTCAGATATAAGTTTTCGCGATTTGAGAATAGTTATTTCTCGCAGCGTATACAGCTTTCCACAGATATAGAACTGGTTTTACTCTTATGATAGTACATTTTTAAATTCGTAGAAAGCTGGATATAATACGATGCTAGACATAGTTTTTAAGTATGTACGAGAACCAGTTTCTATCCACCGGATTCGAATGAATACGAGAAAAATTCATAATATCATAGTAAATTAGATAATCGTGCAAGCATCGCTTTTGTTCTTATCGAAGAAATAAGTAAATAAAATCGCGAAATAAATTTGCGAACACTTTCGACGATGCGTATGACCGCGCACGACTTCGATAAATGGCATTTTATTACTGTCCATCAAACAAGTTATCCTACATAAAAGGTGAATGCTGTACTTGTACAACTACTTTTAAACTTTTTTTCTTTAGTCCTTCATGTTGTTCCTTTGGAATTCCATTCATTCTGAATTCCGCCCACTAACTACACTCAAGCCCTCATGGGAAGACTAAATACACCTAACCTAACTTTAATTAACCTTATCTATATAATCCGTACATATAAGTAATAGGATATTTGAATGTCTGTGTGTTTGTCTAATGCTTGCTATCTTGCTAACCACTGGACCATTATGGTTCTCCTTTTAAGGAAAAAAAACACACCACTTTAAGTTTTTAACTTTTTCTTCATAAAGCTAAAATTGAAAGTAGCCGCTAGTGATTGTTATAATATCAAATGGGTGAAATTCTAAGTTGACTCCTTGTTGCGTAGGTATGTATCTGCTTATAAAGAAAACTTTGAATGTTATTCTAAGTTGTGTAAGTCTGTTATTTAGAAACTCATCCAAAATAAACCTATAAATAACCAGATACAAAACTCAAATTTTCTGATTATTTATAAACAAGGATTACAACTAGGGTTGGGCCGGATATCCGGCCATTTTCAATATCCGGCCGGATACCGGATATTAAAACTATCCGGTTACAAGATATCCGGCTGATTTTTGACGCCGGATATCCGGTAATTTGCAGGATATCGAACGTTGGCCAGATATCCGGCCGGAACCGGATATCCGGCATTAGAAATCAGTAGGATATCCGGTATCCGGCCCAACCCTAATTACAACATCTTAAAATTCGAAGATAAATCATAATCATGAGATGCCTACTTTTTCGTAAATTTATAGAACAAATCAAATAAACTACAATTAACAATTTAGAAAAAAATTCTTAATTAAAAAAAATTCTTCTAAAGTTGTAGGTAATAAAATCAATAAGGTTGTTTTTACCAAAAAAATTAATTAACAACTTTTCGTGTATGGCTTTAAAATCGATTGATATCCGCTGGATTAGAACCGATTCTCAGCCATACTGAAAAAGTTGTCAAGCTCTAAATTTTGTGTCAGAAAACAATACAAATCAGGATTATATTATTTTATGTGACATGGAGTTAATATTGCGAGACTTAAAAGCGATGACATCCAAACTTTTTTTTTTTTTTTTGGGGGGGGGGGAGGTAAAACACCACTTTACCCTTCCCTTGGACGTCACTGCTTAAAAGGAACATATTGACTCTAAAACTGCACATAAATACAAGGGGGGGTGGGGAGAGTTCTGACACATTTGCGTAAACCTGGTATATAGGCTTTATCTTTGGACTGAGAGGATAGGTTATTACAGATAAATCATTCAAATATGTGAATAACATTCAAAAAGATGCATATTTTGTTTTATAAGTTGACCTCGAACTCTTGACTTTTTTTTCTTTTTCATTTTTACCTGTACAGAGACCACCTGGAGGCCTGGAGCTCCGGAACCTGGAGGCCTATCCAAAAAATCTTGAAACTTATCATATAAGAATCATTTTATCTGTAATAACCTATCATCTAAGTCCAAAGATAAAGCCTATATACCAGGTTTACGCAAATTTCAGACCTCCCCCCCCCCCCCCCTTGTCCCAGACATACCAACTTACAGAGATTATTATAGGAAAGCTTCCTTTTAGAAATCTATTTATAACTAAATAGACATTTCTAAAAATATTTTTCTATTTCGATTGCCAAAGTAAATAATTAAATAGTATAAGAAAAAATTATTTTAAGACTGCAGAAATCTTAATACACAAGTTTTAATAAACTTATTTTTATCATCATGAATGATGTTTTATTTATGAATTTGTATACCCTTATTTTCTACAAGATGTAGGTCTGAGATTTTGCATGGCAGTTGCTTTATAGGGGTAAAATATGGAACTGTGAAGAAACGGCGGCGCAACCGCCGAAAACCGCAGTTTCCCGCCGAAATTTTTTTTGGCTTTTCTCGGCGGTTTTCGGTTGTTGCGACGCCGTTTCTTCACAGTTCCATATTGTACCCCTATAAAGCAACTGCCATGCAAAAAGTCAGACCTGTAACTCTTTTTTTAGTTGAGTTCCTTTGACTTTTAGTTTTGGTTTCAAAAAGTGTCACTTTCGCCCCCCCCCCCCTCTTTTCTAGAAATGTAAGTATGTCATTAAAATAAATGCACCAAGTATTATAGATGTGTAACCCAAACAACTTCCTGGATCCAGTGTTGGGGACCTTTATAGTTTGCTAACAAAAAGCTTTCTCCTCTTTTGTAGCTGATATTCAAAGACCCCATTGGAATTTGGCACAGGGTCACGGGGTGGAATCATACAGTTTTTTTAACCAATACCCCCTCTATTGTTTTACTTCATTGTTGGACAAGCCAAAGTATCCAAATTATAGAGTAGCTGCCCTACTTAACAACAAACCTAGATTAAGATTATGAACTTTCCTTGCCAGGCCCCCGACAGCCCCCACAACAGGGGGTGGTGGCGGAGAGTCTGGGGAGGGGGTGGACAGGGACACTGACACATTTCCATTCGGATCATTGGCTTCGTCACCCCAATCATCCGCATCCTAAAAATTAATTCATTAGGCATAACGTCCAAAGGGGGGGGGGGGGGTTAACCCCCTCATATTACCCCGCTCAATATTTACCATCCATTGACAGCAGGGTTTCGGATCCGCATTGATTGTATGCGGATCCGGATCCTCAAAATTTGGTCAGTGCGGATCCAGATCCGGATCCTACCGGATCCGGTTCCGGATCCTACCGGATCCGGTTCCGGATCCTACCGGATCCGGTTCCGGATCCTTGACAATAAAAATAAAATCAACAAATTTTTCAACAAAATTTTATTCTTTAACTCGAAGTCAAAAATACTTTTAATTTTCAAGTCTGAACCTAAACCTTAAAGATTGGCTCTCATCAAGAGAATGTCTGAGATTTTATATAAATTTAGGTAGATTTTTCCATTTTTTCCGCATTTTTTTGAGTCCAATGATCCGGATCCGGATCCTTGGACTCAAAAATATGCGGATCCTTGCGGATCCGGATCTGAAACCCTGATTGACAGGGTTGGCAAAATTCGGGATTTTTGTAGGTTTAATCCGCGGACAAGCAAAAGTCCGGACTTTTGTAAAAAAGTTAATTTAAAAATAAAATCTTCGTAAATGTGAACGTATTGACCCAATCTTTTGTATTTAGGTATGAGAGAGGCAATAGTGAGCTGAGAGGACTTCTTGGTAGTACAGATACTCTACAATTATCTTGAATGAATGAACGTTAGCATAAAATTTAGGATTGCCTCTTAAATTACAAAATTAACTTATTGACATTATTGTTAAATTATTAAGTCAAAAGATCACTGTTTCTAATTTAAGCTAAAAGTATTTGTTAGTTTCTAAATTCTTATTCTATGTAAGTTTCATAGATAAATTTTGTAGCATATTTAATAAAAAAAATTTGTAGGTATCTGTTAGTTTTATAATTTAAGATGCAAGCCTAAATCTTTTAGGTACTATCGTTCATTCATTCAAGATAATTGTAGAGTATCTGTACTACCAAGAAATCCTCTTAGCTCACTATTGCCTCTCCCATACCTAAATACATTTTTCAACTAAAAATGTTGCTTTCTAAAAATAAGTCTTTTTTTGTTGTAAATTCTAATGTTTTTATACAGTGTTTACAGGCATTTTGATAAAAAATAAGTTTATTACGAAAAAGACCCAAATAAAAGAATCCCGTACCTCACACCAATCTGTAGTAGAGAAAACAGGCCCAGTTGATGTTGTTGTTGTTTTACTAGTTTCCAATGTTGCATCTTTTATTTCAGATCTAAATAAATAAAAAACAAAAGCTAAATCAAAATGTTTAAATTCAGGCACTAACATAGACGGTAATAAGAATCTTCACAAAAAAAAACCATTTACCTTTAAAAAGTAGTCGTGTAGATCATATTTCCTATGTTAAAATTAAAGACTCTAAGTGTAACTGACAGACAGACGGACCAATGTATTGTATAGAGTAGATTTGCATAGGTCATAGAATTTTCACCACAAATTTAAGCTTTATATCTGTAATAGAATCCTTGAAATTCAAGTGAAAAAAATTACTCTCATAATATCAACAAAAAACAATGCATAGATTATACCTAAGTGAAAAAGTCATAGGAATCTTCACCAAAAATTTCTTCTTAATATCTTAAATAAAAATTAGCCGCACAGATAGACAACATAATCATTATTATTGATAGCACCTGTTCATTAGCTAAGACATTACTGTTTCCATTAAAGATAATCAACTTAAATATAAAAAAATTATTTACCTATAACATTTCCAAGCCCTGGTATCATTCCAACAGGCGGGCTGAACACAACAGAATAGGTATAAAGTCCTAAAATAATTATTAATTTTACTTGGTTTGTATAATAATAGCATAATGTCTGTCCGACCGTCCTTCTGAAGCAAAAGATCTAATCTTTCCCCTCTAAAAAAAAATCAAAGAGAAAGCACAAGGTAGTTTTCATTTTTTTAAAAACAAGTAGGTACTATGCGTAGCAACATAAAAACTCTTTCACTTCCCTTTAAAATGTGTACAAAATATTATTTATTTGCATTAGAGAGTGGATTAACAACTAAAAATAAATTTTATACTTGTGTATCCCATCCCTACTATATATGAAAACAAACTACAAAAAAAACAGACAAAAAATGGATGACTACATCCAAAACTAGCGAAGCATAAAACAATCATGGCTTGAAAAATGGACAAAAGAGAAAACGCGATAAATAATGAAAAAAACAATGTAACGGACGGACAAAGTGAATTATAAAGTAGCTTTACTATGATTTATGATAACCTACCTATGATAAAAAAAATTATCTAATGGTGCACATATATTTGAGTTATAAGGACACTACTATAAAGAAATATTTATGATAACCTACCTATGATATATAGAATTATCTAATGGTGCATATATTTGAGTTATAAGGACAAGGCTAGATGAACATAGTACACAGTTTAGGTGACTCAAGGATACATCTCCTGAAAAGATAAATATTTTCAATTAAAATTTTAAAATTGGCATAAAAATCTTCTTCTTGCAATATATCAGCTGTATACAACCAATAATGAAAAGTGTACTGAAAACATCAACTAATACTTTCATCCAGAATAATTTTGAAAATCGGACCAAAAACACCAAACATATGGAGAAGTATTTGAAAAATCTGCAAAAAAGGGGGGGGGGGGAGAATGAAATATTTTTTGCAGCGAGGGAAAAAATATTTCTTGTGCAGAATATACAACCCAGCATAAAAGAATAAATTTTTAATTGAGTTTAATAAAAGAAAAGGTTGGAATCTTTTGTTTTAGGAGGATGTAATAGAAGAATAATAATAAATTTTAAAACCCAAGTAAGAAAGGGGGGCCGGGGGGGGGGGGGGGGGTTAATGCAACCATCTCGTAATCAGTGAGCAAATGGCACTTAGAATTCGAATTTCCATCTGAAATTTTGCACAAGTAATCCTTGGTAGGTCTATTTTCCCTAAATCGAACAAAAAGTTGGAAAAGTAACGGCTAACGGCTCAGCCGTTTTGCCATTTTTTTGGATATCTATATTGCAAATTAGTCACGAAACCTATCTCCACATAATATTCTTTTCCACTCCAAAACGCTATCAAACAGTTCTAGACGGTAGCTGTTGGTACTAGAAATTTTAAAGATGGTTATTGCTATCATTTAGCATGAATTAAACCAAAAATATGTTTTAAAAAGTTGATTCCTACGTAATTGATGATGAATTTACCCTGAAAATAGGCAAAAAACGGCTAAACGGCGGAGCCGCCAGCCGTAACTTTTCCAACTTTATGTTCGATTTAGGGAAAATAGACCTACCAAGGATTACTCATGCAAAAGTTCAGATCGAAATTAGAATTTTAAGTGCCATTTGCATTAACCCCTCCCCCTCTCAAATCTAAAGAAAAGAATAACTAAAACCCTTTGATTTTAGCCTTTTTTCCGCCTATTTGAACATCTGAAGACAAACTAATCACTGATTTATTTACATATTTTGTCAAAACATAAGTTTTTCCTTTTTAGTTTATACAATAGGTATCTTTTCCAGTATGGCTTCGAAAACGATTATTATCTGCTGGATTATAACCGGTTCTAAGCTATACTGAAAAACCATGTAACGTATCGTATTATATTTGGTTTTCTATGAATATAAAAATATATAAACATAATATTTAAACCAGTTTTGCTAGCCCGTGCCTTCAGCATTTCAGGGTTAACAAAACTGGTTTTTATCTTATAATTATACATTTTTATATCCGCGGAAAGCTGTTTAGTGTTTATAACACGATGCGATAAATAACTATACCTGGATTCGGCCAATCCGGCAGGCCACCAATCTTACTGGTGCAATAATCCGCCAAATCCGCATCCATAAATTCATCCGGGTAACCCAACAACATTCGACATTTTACATCTCGTCCGCCGCCAACCGCCATTTTTTTTGTAGTAGCTTCGCTACTAAGCTTAATTTATTATAATATAATTATAATCTGCAATGAATATTATACAAAAATGTTTATATCAAAGTTTAAATGAAGAATTTGTAAACAATTTTGCTTAGGAGTTCAATTACGTCATTAATGTGCAAATGTTCATAAAATAACACAAAATAGCTTAAAACTTGTTAATCGAAAACGAGTACAATTATGTCCCAAAAATTAGCACAGCTACGCTTCAAAGTTAATAAGCTGATTAAATTTAAGACACTATTTCAAACGTTACGCAATCTATCTTTCATATGTAAAATTATTTGTGTTATTTTATTAGCCTTTAGCCTTTATTGGCGTTCTTCAATATCTCATTTAATGTACATACATATAATAAAGCATCTCTTTTCAATAACTGTAATATAGTATACTATGTTCTAGAAAACAAATGAAATTTGAAGTAAATTAAACATCATGTAAAACTAGGGATCTAAAGGGATAAGACAATGATGATTCACAAAATTTTCTCTTTTGTAAATTACAATAATTGGTTGAAACGTATAAACACTTAACTTATTAAATCAACCAATCAAAATTCATTGAAAATCCCCAAAGTTGTTAAGCAAACGAATAAAAAAACGTTATATTTATTAGGTACTTAATATTATTTTGGTGTGAATTCCTTACTTCAAATTTCTCATGTTTTCACCAGGAAAATTAAATACAACATTTGATTAATTTAAATACAAATATTTTCACCTTAAAATTAGGTTGTATTTCTTAACTTATTACATTTGTTAAATAAATCAATTTTTTTTTTATAAATTTAAGTATTACAATATCACCATATAAAATAAAACAAAATCTTTATAAATGCCAAAATAAAATAAATTTTTTTGGATTAAATCACAATGTATTATAATAAACTAGATACGAGTTTATAGCATAAAGTATGTATTTTTATATTAAAGGAACCCTGCAAGTAATACACCGATCTGACTGCTGAAAGACTGCCACAAGTAGATCCTATACAATATTACCAGCTAATCAGAAGGCTGAATCATCTTAACAACCAATCACAGCTGAGCCAATATTAGTTTCATTTCTTTCCGATATGATTTTACGCTTACAAACGCAAATTAAACCGATTTTTTTTTAGAGATTTTGAATAAGAGTGGTGTTTTTATTGTAAAAAAGTAATCAGTTACTTCTGACGAAGATAAGGTTATAATTTTGTGTCTAGGCGATGTAATTTAATTTCTTTTATAAGCAATGGAAATATTTCAAAATTTTCATTGTAGATAAAATGTAATTTAGAAATGCCTAGAATTTTTAGTTATTGAAGCTAAAGGCTTCAAATTGGGGTATTGGGTCTACTTGTGGCAGTCTTTCAGCAGTTAAAGTGTTGTATTACTTGCTAAGTTCCTTTAAGGATTTTTCATCTAAATAAAAAATGTTTGGCCTCTAAATTTTAAATGAAGATAAATTTTCTCGCTTATTAACCATAAAAAAAATCACTTTTTATGGGTAGAAAAGATTAGGTCAAAGACTCTTTATTCAGATGAAAAATCTATGCGACATTTTTTAATGGGAATTATATTTTTGATACAAATAAAATAATATTTTAGTTAAATCAATATAAGATAAAATAATTGAAACTGATCAAAAATCACAATTAAGAATATTTTAACATAGAAATATACAGTTATTATTAATCAAAAGCTTTATGTGCATTTAAAAAAAAGTATCGTAGGAATAACTACGTTTAGTGTAGAATAGATGCATCATGATAGTTCAGAAAGCAACGGCGTCTCAAAAAAAAAATTATAGGCATCTGTAAGAGAAGTTTTAATTCAAAGGGGGGGGGGGGGGGCGAAAGTGACACTTTTTGAAACCAAAACTAAAAGTCAACAAAGGAACTCAACTAAAAAAAGAGTTACAGGTCTGAGATTTTGCATGGCAGTTGCTTTATAGGGGTACAATATGGAACTGTGAAGAAACGGCGGCGCAACCGCCGAAAACCGCCGTTTCCCGCCGAAATTTTTTTTGCCTTTTCTCGGCGGTTGCGCCGCCGTTTCTTCACAGTTCCATATTGTACCCCTATAAAGCAACTGCCATGCAAAATCTCAGACCTCTAACTCTTTTTTTAGTTGAGTTCCTTTGACTTTTAGTTTTGGATTCAAAAAGTGTCACTTTCGCCCCCCCCCCCCTTTACAATTTGTGGAAAAAAGGGATCATTTTATGAAAAATTTTGAGCATTTTAGGATTGCAAAATAATAGTCGGATCGTATTATACACAGCTTTCCGCAAATATAAAATATACAATTATAAGATTAAAACAAGTTCTTTAATCCCCATGATGCCGAAGGCAAGGGCTACAAAAACTGGTTCTTATTCTTAGGATTGTACATTTTTATATTCGTATAAAACTGAATATAATACGATGGTAGACATAAATTTTCAGTATGGCTGAGAACCGGTTCTAATCCACCGGATATTAATCGGT
This sequence comes from Acartia tonsa, assembly GCF_053477335.1. Taxonomy (NCBI): domain Eukaryota; kingdom Metazoa; phylum Arthropoda; class Copepoda; order Calanoida; family Acartiidae; genus Acartia; species Acartia tonsa. The sequence goes on from NC_137266.1 coordinate 40,822,263, forward strand.
TTCGAAGCGATACGGGAAAAGAATTTTAAAAGCTATAATTATCTTATTAGTTTTTAACATATTTTTAACAATTTCATTTATATATAAGTGTAACATTTCATTTCATATAAACACAATCAAGTAATAATATAATCTCTTTATTGTGGTGGCCTTTGTGGGGGATATCCGCCCTGGGGTGGCTGTGGGGGGTATCCCTGCTGACCCTGCGGGGGATACCCGTAATATCCGGGCTGTGGGGGGTAACCCTGTGGGGGAGGGGCGTAGTACGCCTGCTGAGGGTAGGCTGGGATGTTTGGTTGCTGCGGATAGCCTGTTTTTATCGTATTAATATTATATTTTTGTCCTAATACATTGAAAAAAAACTATTTCGTAAACAAAATCAACTAAATTAAACTCGCTTTATCTATGAATGTATACAAATAATATATTTAGTGGGTCAATAAATAGAAATTTGGATCTAATATCTAATATGGCAATCTAAATTAAGAGCTCAAATTCAAACCAATCTTCTATAATAGGATGATTAGTGTCAAAGATTTGTGATACAATGTCAACTAGCAAGGTATATTAGCTCTTTATAGAAATTGGATATTTTATCCAATTCGTTGCCTGAAATTGTGTACTAGGGTAGATCTTGATTGCCTGGTGTCCTAACGTTTCCATCGATTATTTATAACTACATAATGGATATTTTTGTTTATAAAAATTGGGGCTGTATATCCATTTATGGTTTAGTCTCTTATCTCTTGAGATCCGTGTATAAAAGGAAGCAAATAATAAAATCTAATATAATACTATTCCTGCATATGGATTGTATCCGACTGGCATGGGGGTGTAGGGGTTGTAAGGCATGGGCATGTTGTTGGGCTGGATGGGATAAGGCAACGGTCCTGGGGCACCTGAAAAGTAAAATTAGAATCTAAATTAACATGGGCGTTAAGTTCCTAAGAAGAACCTATCTTACTTTTAAAAATATTTATATGTATATTTTGTTTGTTTATAGGTTATGTTAGGTTAATAGGGTGTTGGGAAGCACGAGGTATAAGCCCCGCAGTGATGCCAACCCGCCCCCCCCCCCTCAGGAAAAAGTTCCCGTTCCTTATTTTTAAGGTGGGTGGTTCAGTTCTTAACAAGCACTTTGTAGTGAAGCACATTTCAATCATTATATGAAATGGAAAAGTGTTTCTCTTTTTGTCCGGTTTCTTATCTCTGTCCAACCAAAAGAAATTGCCTCCAACAAGTAGTTCACAGGGCCGGGTTAGGCTTGATTATCTTACCTCCGTAAGGGTTAGGTGCCTGCTGTTGGGGTGGTGGAGCTGATGACGCACCTAAAACAACATATATATTTATACAGTGTCCGGTTTCTAGAAGCAAAGCTACTTTATAATTATAAATGTCAGTCCGTTAGACACGAAGTTTTGGAAACGTGATTTTCTCAGCTTCTAATTAAGCTAGAAGTTTGAAACTTCTTGTCAACATTCCCATCATTTTGGAGCATAATTCACTTTAATACATCAATGGCGGTTAGACTGCTTTTTTGCAGGTTTTGGGCAATATCTATATTTTTACATTTTCATTCATATTTTTGGCGTTTTCAGTCCGATACTTAAAATTTTTTAGACTAGGGTATTAAAATTAAATTTACCGTCATTCATAGGGACATTTGTGTCTGTAGATGAAATGACAGGTAGCATTTTTTTCATATTTCCCCATATTTTTTTGTCCAATTTTCCTTAAATATCCAAAAACAAACCATGACACTAGATACTTTCTAAAACAAATTGGTCAACACATATGAGTGATCATTGAGACAAAAACTCCTCATTTGCTTATATTATGAGATAACGATTTAAGTAAAACTAAATTGTAACCTGATGCCGAATCGGACATTATGGGTCCCCCTGGTTGTACTGTGGGTGGGGGAGGGCGGGCTGGAGGCTCATTCTTGCGGGGAGGTCTTGAGGGGTCAGTAGTTTCTAAAAATAAACATAGTGTAGGGTGGATACCAAGTAAAGAACAGGGCAATGGAACAAATTTATTGCATGCTATATTTTATGTTCAAGAATGGGTAGTTTAGGGTAAAACATGTTTTGTGATGTAACTAAAGAATAAAAAAAATTGGTTGCGGAAAAATTTTTATATAAAATTGTTTGTCAGTATTACGTCAATGTTTGGTATTAACATTATGATCTTTATTTTAGTATTTGTGAAAAATTTCTGTAATACGATTTTTCAGTATAGCTAAGAACCGGTTCTAATCCACCTGAATACTGGAATAGAATATATCTTTGGTGAAGAGTCACCCCCTTGTATCCTACCTGCATGGTGACTTGGTGCCTGGGGTGGTGCGGCCATGCTTAAATTAGCCATGCTTGTTGTCATGTCTAAAAAACAAGGATGAAACAGTACACACAATACAGAACAGGGGTGCATATTCTGCACGGGATCCCTTGCTAAGGTGGGGGGTGGGGAATAAAAAAAATGTGGGAGGGGGGAAAAACTAGGGGGGGGGGGCAATTATGGGGGGGGGGAATGAAATATTTTTTTTCAGTATGGAAAAATTGCATCTTGTGCCGAATATACACCCCTGATACAGAAACTAGACAATTTCATCATTCAGTTTAATTTTAGTGGTTGCTTTGTTATGTGGTAACATCAAAAAAGAAAAAAATATTTTTCTTTACTCCTTTTTGGCTACAGTTTAAAAAAAAAAAATGAAAGTATCCATAAACAAATTTCGTCATTAACAGAGGATGTTAAAATATCAATATTTTATCAAATAACAAAGCAAAAATATTATTATAAGGTAGGTAAAAAGTGCAAAATTATCATTAACCATTTTACTTGTAATAAAGGATATTTCAATGAAGTATACCATAAAAATATTCCAGCAATCTTATGATTTGGTAAGCCCAGAACCAAAGCAAAGTGCATAATTGTAAAACGGCACCAATATAACAATAAACAGACAATAACTTACATTTTAAAATACAAGAAGAAAATAACTATGAACTATTGTTCAGAAATACCTAAAATCAACAAAATAAAATATCACAAAACAACACAAATGAAAACGGAGAAAAAAACAAAGGAAAAAAATTTAAAGTAATAATACAATACAATAAAAGTTTGATATAATAAATCAAAAGAAAATATTTAAGACATTATAAGTAACATGAAAATTCAAAGTATTTCCCTAGTCCCCCTTTGGATCTTATCCAGCCGTTAAAAAAATTAAGGACACATACCTTTCAAAAGCTCCTCTTTTTCTGTCTTCCTGGCGAAGGTGAAGTCAGTGACCTTGTTCTGGAAAGTGACGAGGAGTTGTGTCAGGTCGTTGTAGAACTTGGTCCCCTCCTCTAGGTTGGACTTCAGCTCCATGTACGCGTCGTACGCCTGCAGGTTTATATGCATTTGATGATATTACTGTGAAACCCAGCTGTAATCAACAACTCAATTAATTCGAAAAGAAATACACTAGATTTTTAAAAATGCTAGAGGTTGATGCATTTGATGTATTTTTAAAAGCGTCCGTCCGTCCAGAACGGTTTGGACAGGTTAGAATTGTCTTATTGTTTTCAAACTTTGCATGATAATTTCTATAACAGTTAGGTACGAGTTAGAAAGCGTAGCAACTCTATAATCGTTATCAGAATGTCTTTGCGTCCAATTATATTATGTTGATTTTTAACTTTTTTGACAACAATTTTTTTAATTTGATTAACAAAATTGATAATAATTCAAAGATTTTTATTATGAAATTCGTGGAAAATTGTCTGTAATACAATAACTTTTCAGTGTGTCTGAGAACTGATTCTAATCCAGCGGATATTAATCGGTTTCGAAACTATACTGGAAAAAAAATGATTTAGGTAAATAAAGAAGATTGACAATGCATATATTCCTGAGCCAATGATTTAAGAGCTGTTTCTCTATCACCTCCTTTACCTCCTCGTTCCTAGTTTTAATATATATCACTTTCAAGAATTTTAAAATTGAAATTACAATACCTCTCCTTAAGTAGCACAGTTTATTTTAAGACACTAAGTACTTAAATCATCAATTAAACATAAAAAGAAAGGAAAAAGTTAGTACAAAAAGTAGATGTTCATCTGTTAAGAAAATCTTGATGAGAAATTCAGTCATCAATCTTAAAATATATATAATAGTGAATGCACATGTACATAGCATAATATTACTTCAATTATTAGGACATTTTTCAAAATTATGTCATACCCCTTTTTATTTTGATACCTAACTAATTACTTATTACTTAATCATTATTAACTTAGAATTCTATATTAAATTCATGATTAAACTAAGGGTAGGTAGGTATTTATTTCTAATTTTTATTTTTATAAAAAGTTTCCAACTTGACGGGATATATTCCTGAATAAAAGCTTGGTACAAGTCTTGTATCTGTGCAATCAGCTGTTCTTGTGACGTCACGCTCTGGTTAACCTGACCCTGTTGTGCAAAGTTGTGTTCTTTTAACTGTTTATAGTCCCTTTCGTGACAACGTCTATTAAAGGGCCTTTAGTCGTATTTTCACAGTAGGTTTTCCCATATTTATAGCCGATACGGGGGGCTCTAACCCTGCGGGGCCAATTGCCAAACCTCACCTGAAACAAACTATCAAAAGCTACTGAGAAAATACGAAGAAGCGCCCCCTAAGAGGTGTTGTCACAAAAGGGACTATACGCCTGTTTTGAAAGATAGCTTTCCTATGAAATGAATGTCAAGCACTGATCCCCCCCCCCCTTATTTATGAAAGAAGTTAAATTCAGAAGGGGTGGGGGGTATAGTTTTTTTCTTATGCAAACCTCTGCGTTGCCTCAAGCCTGCGGAGCTACCAAATATAACCTAACCTACCTAAAATAATAAACAAGCCAATTAGAAAATACCCTGTATCAATCCCTCTTCATTTAAATTCATATAAAAAATCTGAAAAACTAAAACTCAAAAACAAACAAGCAACTCTTTTGTTTGCACGACCTTTATCAGGTGGTTATACAACAAGCTGAATATAGAAGAACACAATCCTGAAGTCCGCTGTAGGCCCTGTCCAAATGTTGTACCGACAGCACGGGTTCGTTCAGACATCCGCCGGCTGCGGCCGACAAAAATACACTCTTCATGTCAACATTGGCGTTGCGGAGCTCAAAATCTATTACAGCTCTTTCGGCTCTCAATGTTTCCACCTATGAAATTAGACAGTTGAGGCTAGGCTAGGCTATATCTTCTATATTCTTTTAGGTAGCGAAATACTCTAAAATTCACATTGTTTATCCAACTATCAGTCTGTCCGTAACACTATGGTGGAAATGTAATTTTCTCAGCTGCTATTTAAATATATAATTTCCGTTTGTCCATTGCATCGGTCATGCTTCAAAGGCATAAATCCTGTTAAAGGTTTCTTGATTTTTTCTCTCAGATTTATCGCATATTATCTTTTTTATTAATATTTTGTTTACATCTGCTCTATAACTCACTTTATCGCTGTGCTAATCCTTGGCTACTTATTGATTTTGTCATCATTGTTAATTCTACAGCGTTAAAAGTCTGTGCTTGCTTGATTGATTAATTAGCCATAGTTTCGTAGGGTTTTGACCTAAGTCGTCACGATGTAGGTTGAGACTCTTTTGTATAATCACTAAATCAACCAATCAATCAATGAATAAGTTTATGGTTGTAAATACCTGTTCCATGAGTGATTTCAGCTGTGTAGAGGCGCTTCCCCCTTGTCCTCCGGCTCCCTGGGGTAGGAATGCAATCATAGCACCTTCTCCTAGAGAAATATCAAGGATGATACAGGGGTGTATATTCTGCACAAGATTCATGTGTTTTCCCCTTCTTAAATTTTTTTAATTCATTTTTTTCTAGCAAGGAAGTTGAAAAAGAGAGAGGTCATTTTCTAGTAAATCCCGTAAAGGTGTGTGTTATAAGGCCTAAAAATAGTAGTAGAACGATAAGGTGCTCTATATATTTGTATTCCCTATTGAATAGAACAATAGGGATTTTTTTTTTTTTTTTTGATAACCGTACCTGGAATATCTTTAAAAAATACGAAATTTCTATCTAACGCTTTGTTTGGCTCGAACTGACAAAAATTAAAAAAAAATATAATTATAATAATAATGTTTTCTATAGGTACAATGTAAAGGTTAAGAACAATCTATACCATTAAACTAAGGAAGAAGCCATTCTTTACAGGTTGATTTATTATAATTATATTTTTTTTTATTTTTGTCAGCTTGAGCCAAACAAAGCGTTTGATAGAAATTTCCAGATATTCCAGGTACGGCTATCAAAAAAAAAAAAAAAAAAATTTCTTCCCTATTGTTCTATTCAATAGGGAATACAAATATATAGAGCACCTTATCGTTCTACTACTATTTTTAGGCCTTATAACACACACCTTTACGGGATTTACTAGAAAATGACCTCTCTCTTTGAAAATATTTTCAGAACTCTTTATTTTATTCATATTATCCTCCTCCCACATACCTATTCTTTTTTTTTTCACCTAGGAGGGAAGAAAAATGAAAAAAAAATGCTTTCAGTTCTCTGAATTTTTACATTTTTCCCCCCTACCACATATTTTTTATTCCTTTTTTTATTCCTGTTTTGTAAGCATTTTGATACATGTAATGTTATGAAAGAACATATATAAAAATCTAACAGACTTAGCAGGAATAATTTTGTAGGAACAACTTGCTAAAAATAAAGATGCTTTTTGACTCAAGCTGTAAAGTGTATGAGGTTTCCATATAAATTCACTCAGATATAAAACCAATTGGAATAGTTTCACGAAATGCATTTGAACTTAATTTAGTGAACCGCATATTTTTCCCTGGTTAATTGGATAAACTACATTTATATGGCATATATTTGAAAGAATTTCAATTTTCTACCACGTAGTTTTTAAAATATCAAGAAAATCGTCTTTTTAAATTGCATATATCACAAAAAGACAATTTTGAAATTTTCACGAGTCTGGATATTTTCAAAACAACGTGGTAGAAAATTTAAATTCTTTCAAATATATGCCATATAGATATAGTTTAACCCATTAAATAGCAAAAAATATGCGGTTCACTAAATTAAGTTCAAATGCATTTCGTGAAACCATCCCTTTTAAAAACACAGTGATGATAATTTTACTAATAGTAAAAGTGCCATGTACCCTAAGTTCTTACAATCCATTGATATAAAAGAGTAATAGGATGTCTATCAGATGTCTATCAGTATGTGTATCTAACGGTTAACCGATATTGTTATTAATAAAAGCTTCTTCAAGATCCATAGAAGGTTTGTGACTATATATTAGAGAAATCAGCCCATAAAGTTAATTCTCCCCCCTCTCCTCAAAAGATTTTAAAAATCTTTTTCTATTAAAACTAAATTGGAAATTGAAGGGTTGAGCCACTCCTTTTCACTCAAATGACTCAGAGGCATAGTTGACTAACCTGCAGCCAAAGCCCTCATGCCGTTGATGTGGGCGTTGAACTTGTCTTTCACTATTGAATCCGCATCCTATTAATTCAATACCTTAAGCTTCATGCAAAAGGGATAGTTGCACAAAGTGCATTTAACGAGTTGGGGTAATAGAAATAGTAAACATTTAAATGTTCTTAAAGAATATTATAAATATAGGTTAGGTTAGCCATGAAGATAATTGAAATAAAAATTAACCTTAATCAGGTGGTTTTTCAGTTTTGTTCAACAATGTCTAAGTTGCATAAATCACAAAATATTATTTTCAAGCCCTTATATATTTTAAAAATACGTTGTAGAAAATTGAAATTCTTTCAAATATATACATATAATATATCATATGCTTAATAAATGTTTAATAAACCATATGTGGTTCACTAAATTAAAGTTCAAATGCATTTCGTGCAACTATCTCCTAGGGAATTAAAGTCCCCACAGTTGTTGAGCCAACGAAAAAGAAAACGTTATATTAAGACTTTGGGTTTTTAGACATTTTAAGATCTCGGTTAAGGTATTTTTCCTGTGCTGTATTAATAATTGATCTGTATTTGGAGGCATTCGTGGTGAAGGTGCTGGTTAATTTATCTGATGGGGTTCGATTCCACTTATCCTAAACAAAACAATATTATCATTAGGGTCACAAATTTTTATATATCCTTAAATAACATTAAATTATTGTTGTCTGTTGTGTGTGTGTTGCGAAAAACTCGCTAAAAAGAACAATCTTATGGCAAACTATTAATAAGTCATTTGTATAAAAATCATAAACTAGGTAAGTTAACTGTGTGTGTTTTCTATTAGTTTTTTGGATAGGCTCAATAATCACTTTGTGTGAAAGCATAAATCAATCTTACCTTATACTGAGCCCTGAGTTTGTCATCGCTGTCCTTTTCTTCTCTCAGCATCCGTTCACTCTCATTGAGTAGGTCCGTGTTTCTTTGCAGGAGCTCCGGTAGTTCTTGCATCAGTTTCTCAAGTTGATCAACACCCCCGGCTTCCATAACCGAGGCAGATTTTTCCTTCAAACTTGGGGGACACCCTCCGCCTTAAAGAGAATAAATTTTATTCTTATATTTTTTTGTCTGTAGTGAAGAATCCGCTATCCGCTGAACCGATATAGTGAAGCTTCTCATAGGTCCCGCGATGGTTTTAGGTGATTTTTTATAAAAAGTGTGGGTATGGTTTTAGATTTATGGACAATACCTGTAGTGTCTTCAAGAGCAGCTGGCAGGTTCATGGAGGATAACAGTTCATTCAGAATATTTGAAGATTCCTTCAGCTTGTTCACTTCTTTCTGGACCAACTCTAGTTTGCGAGCATTGAAGGCGGAGAGTGCTTGTTGGATATGAACTGGCGTCAACTTTTCAAATAGGTCGGTCTCCTAAAAGCACATTTAGGTTTAATTTTTTCATTTCAATTCACTTCGTCGAACTTTCACAACCCCTCCATTCAGTGTTGTGGATCTTGATCCGGATCCGCAAGGATCCGCATTTTTTTGAGTCCAAGGATCCAGATCCTGGGGTAATACATTTATGGAAAAATCTACTTAAATTTATATAAAATAGTCACTTACAAATTTTGAAAATCAGACATTCTCGTGATGAGAGCCAATCTTTAAGGTTTAGGTTCAGACTTGAAAATTAAAAGTAGACTTCGAGATTAAAGAATAAATATTTTTTGAAAAATTTGGTGATTTTATTTTTATTGTCAAGGATCCGGATCCGCATACAATAAATGCGGTTCCGCAACACTGCCTCAATACCAGGAATAAAGTTAGCCAACAAGTGAAATAAATCTAATATAATATTTGGGGGCAGATAACGGTCGTCAACTTTACCTGTGGGAAAAACCTGTCAGGAACCTCTGTAGCCTTTACAACTGCGGCCTTGCCAATAGGAGCCAACTTTCCAACCTCTGGAATCCTCTCGTGATAAATAAAGTCGTTGTCCTTCTTTGCTTCGGTTAGAAAGTTGTTGGATCTTTTATACCAATCCTGTTATTTTAATATGAGATAATTTCAATTTAGTGCAAGTGACTTTTTAAGATTTATGTATTATGGGATATGTACCTACTAGTGATTGCGCCCCTAGCATCTAGGGGCATTGTATTACTAGGGGGAAAAAACCTAAAACTTCCCGAGAACCATATGAAGTTTTCTAAAACCTAAAACTTATACGGTTTAGTAGTTATTGAAATCTTAAGCTTCAAACAAAATACCCTTTTTAAAGGATTACTCGGGGAATCTATCCTAGATTATTATCTTCTATATTTCAGAACCAGTTTTTAACCAGCAGAAATAAATCGGATTTGGAGCAACAATGGAGTAGATTAACTTCAGTGTATGTCCTTAAATTGTAAAAATATCTCTATATTCCTTAGAGCAGCCAATAGCGTAACCAGCACGTTTTTCAGCCGCTGTAAATAATTCAAGAGCATACTGTAGCCTGTAAAATAATGTTCATCTATCATAACAAAATCTATGTTCTTTACAAAAGAAAGCATGATTCAAATCAATTGAAATCAGTAAATTATTGAATCTAAATTTCTTTAATGATTCTTATTCTTGATTCTTAGAAGCGCAACTACTATAAAAGTATTTCAATATGTAGGTTTAATTTATTTTGTTTGCAAAAATGTTGTTAATTCAGCTGCTATTGGAGATAAGTGGTTTTTTTCTGTGTGAGTACATTCACTTCTGCATAAAAGACTATTTTACTTGCTTTGCTACTTCTGGAGGGTATTTGCCTTGTTTTAAAGTCTTAGAACACATAACTCTACGAGATCCAAGCAATTTGTCAACCTGCCTACATATGTAGAGTATGCAGAGAGAGTGTGGACAATGGGCTGTTTTAGTTTATCACTAGTCCCCAAAGATTTATAATAACGTTTTCTTATTTGTTGACGGAACAACTTTGGGAACTGTAGTGAATTTTGATTAGTTGATTCATTAAGTTAAGTGTTCGAACGTTCAACAACTAATTCTAATCTACGGACGGGGTAATTTTGTGTATGATTTACATCAATTTATTCACTATTCTCTTATCCTTTAGATCCCTGAGTGTTTATAAATGAACATTCCTGGATATTTCTTCACCAATGGCCTTGTCCGCATTGCACACACGAGACTGGTGATATTGGGCCAGTCCATTGTACAGGGCTTGTTTTCCTACAATAGTTTTCGTGATCTTAAAGGTTGCATGATTTTAAAGGTTTAGTGATTTCCCTATTTACTAAGTTTAATGTTTATTGTATGACACTGCTCTATAGTAAATTTTTTTTCCCGATTTTCATTCAAAACTTTCGAGCTTCGCTACTTATGGATGATGTCATCCTTGTTTATTTTTATTTTTAAAGGCTGGAAGGAAGGTACCTAAGCTACCTAGTCTTTTATCCAAAAAGACAGAAAAATTAACAGAAGGCCCTGTTTAAAAAAAAAATTGCCATGGATAAACAAAAATACCTCTTCTGTAGATTAAAATTATTAGTTGAAAAGTTTGACGCTGATAGATTCAATCAACCAATCAAGATTTTAAAAGTACCCAAAGTTTTAGAATAAGAAAACATGTTAACACAACTTTGGAATTGGATGATGGTACGTACATTTTACAGTCCAACTCCAATGTCACCTCCCTGGCCTTCCTTCCTGAACTTACCCGAAACCACAGGTACCCAATCCTTATCCCAGAGGCTGCGTACACTCTCCTTCTGCATGTTCTTCAGCACGTCGGAGAACAGATCATCGGCGTGCTTAGACAACTTCGCGATTATACTCTCCTTCATTTTGTCCTAAATAAAAGAAACAAATAAATGAACTATCCTAGATACCTACGTAAATAAAAAATATATAGGTAGGTATATTATTTTTCTGTCAATGGACAACTTTTTCTAGTTTGACAAATGAATCATGACTGAATAAATATTATATGTAACATAATACGAAAAACAAAATTTTTAGATGCTAAAAAAGCAAAAGGTTAAAACTGTTGTTAAGTGACAAAATGTGTTAACTTTTTAACCAATAATGTCGTAGGATCATTCGTATACTGTGATCCCATTGGTCCAGTTAAGTGATACATCATCTAAACATTCTATATTTATTGACAAACCTTTAAAGCTTTCTGTACAACCAACTCTTGAGCTTGAGCCAAACAGATGGCACTTAGTAGGGTCAAGGTTTCGGGTTCCAAATCTAAAAAACAAAAAGTTTTGACATAAACGGCACACTTTCCTTATAATACTAATTGTAACCGAGAGCTAAAAGTAACAGGATGTCTGTCTATGTGTACTGTGTACCGAAGGATCTCACTAACTACTGAAGCGATATGTTTCACCGTTACAATGTAGCTTCTTATAGGTCCTAAGAAAGTTATAGCTTTTTTGAAGAGGCTACCACCAACCACCCAAGAAAAATCACCCGTACAAATAATGAACAATGATTTTTTTTATTGCTTAAAAAATAAGTGGAGGGGTCGTCCACACCCCCTCCCCTTCTCTAAATTAAAATTATTGGTCTGAAAGTTTGGACACAATTAGTGTGGAATCAACAAATAAAAGTTTCCAAAGTATTGGAGCCAAAGAATTAAAAAACGTGTTAAAAATCATTAGGTACCAATGTAATTTATAGTCCAATGTTCCCTCAGCTCCCTCCCCTTATATACATATGGTAACAGTACTAACCTGGTGTGGGCTCCTGTTCAATGGCAGCAACAACTCTATCCTTTAGCTGGTTGAATATACCAGCAGCTGTTTGTAAATGTTTGTTTGCTTTCTATTCAATAGATTAACATCAGTTTCCAAACAATTTGCAAAATGCTTTGTTTATGATGTCAGAAATTATAAGGAATTTCATTACATACATATTAAATGATATATTCCTATATGTATAGTCTTCATTTCTCTTAATGAGCAAACTACAAGGTAGAAAACATTAATTCTGTTGAATTTAGCTTTAAAATTAAGGAAAACTTAATTAGCTCATTTTAAAGTATAACATAATACCTAACTAATGTAAGTTTTTAAGTTGCGATGTTAATCAATTCCTTAAGACCATCTTCAGATTCTAAATTCTGTGAAGCCGCCACTTGTGTGCACATAGCTCCATAGTTGAACAAGGTGGCCACCATCTCGTAGCTGATGCTTGATACTGTCAATGTTATTCGTCCACCAAAAACGGACCCTTAAAGAAAAAGTAGGAAAACAACCTCTAGAATTTTTCAAAATGCTAAACTCTGAAGAGAAAATAAACATTAATGTCATTTCAAATTGTTTTTTTTTTAACATTTCAAAACAACAATTAGACAATTTTTAAAAAAGCAGGTTTGAAAAGAAAATATGCATAAAAGGGGGGAGGCGGGTGTGACACTTTTCTAAACTTAACCTAAAAATCAAAGGAACTCAACTAAAAAAAGTTACAGCACTGAAATTTGGCATGGCAGTTGATTTAAAGAGGTACTATGTAGAACTGTGAAGAAACAGCGGCGGAAACGCCGTTTCCCAATGAAATTAATTTTTGCCTTTTCTTTCCAAATTAGACAATTTTGAATCATCCAAGATTAACCTATTTTTTTCATCAAAATATAGTTTATATTTTTTCGTAATGAAAACATGAGGAGGGGCTTTTGGCGAGAGCGGCGGTTTTACCGTCGTATCTTCACAGTTCCATATAGTACCTCATTCAAGCGACTGCAATGTTAAATTTCAGTGCTGAAACTCGTTTTTTAAGTTGAGTTTCTTTGACTTTTAGAAGTCAAAAAGTGTCACACCTGCCCCCTCCCTTACAGCAAGATCAAGCCCCAAACATAGATTTGCGTACAGTAAAAGCTAAAAAATATATAAAAATATAAATAAACAAGGATGACAACATCCATAAAAGCGAAGCACTGAAACGGTAAGACAAACGGACATTAACACTTGTATAGTGTCAGAATTGAATAATCAGAAAATAAATATTATGTATAAGTGTCGAAGCAAAATTGTAAGTAAATTTGTTGAAAAACTGCTTGTTACAGAATAATGTTTATGGACATACTTACATTTTTAGGACTTGATTAAAGAGTTGCTTCGCTTAAAGCATCATACTTTGTTGTCCCAGGAATCAATATACCAAAAATAAAATCAATCGGATGATTAGATCACATAAAAATTCTTAATCAAAAAGTAAAAAAAATCAATATGTTTAAAATGGACGAACAGACAGTCTGATAATGATTATAAAGTTGCTAGGCTTTCTAAATCGTACCTATAACTATTAAAGGAATCACCATGCTAAGTTTGAAATCGATAGGACAATTCTAACATGCCTTAATTAACTAAAAAAAGCTATCCGTCACAGACGTACGGACGGACCCTAATTATAGAAAAGCTTCGCTTTTAATAAACAATAAGTTACCAATCAAATTGAAATGTAACACCTTTCTGATAAAAATAACTAAATCTATTTAAACAAAATAACAACATTTGAAATTTGAGAGGTGTGAAAACAATAAATATAATGCTATATACACATCTTGTTTCTAAACAATGTTTACCAGATGTATTTCAATAAATAACTAAGAAGTATCAGAGACTTTTTCACTCAGTGAATTTATCAATAATAACAGACTTACCTTTAGAAAAAGCATCCTGCCACTTGAAAGGAATTTGCAATTCTTGAGTTGGAATTTTTTGTGTCAGGTTGGAGAGCTGGTCATAATATTTTGCCATGTGCTCCAGGCTGGCCTCACTTTTTTCTCCTGTTTGCACAAAATTTTAAAACAAGCAAAAAAACTTCCACAGAAAGCAGTTGTATCTGAGGATTCATGGACTAGAACAAGGATGACAACATCCATAAAAGCGAAGCACTGAAACGTTAGGACAAACGAAAATTAACTCTTTATAGTGTGAGAAATGAATAATCAGAATTAGGGTTGGGCCGGATATCCGGTGTGGCCGGATATCCGGCCGGATATCCGGCCATTTTCAATATCCGGCCGGATACCGGATATTGAAACTATCCGGTCGGATATCCGGCTATAACTTTTTTTATATTTTACACCAAAAATCTCTGCTTTTTAAAATTTTAAATGGCTATAATTTTCTTATTATTGAAGATAGAAGAACATTTTTTGAATATGTTTATCTTTATGCAAATTTTATATATGAAATCTCAAAAGTTTATTAATAAATATTTTTTTGCTACTTTAATATCTAGTATTTTAGCCGGTTATCCGGCCGGATATCCGGTAATTTGGCCGGATAACCGGATATTTGCCGGATATCCGGCGTTGACCGGATATCCGGCCAGATACCGGATATCCGGCATTTGAAATCAGCCGGATATCCGGTATCCGGTATCCGGCCAAAAAAGTATCCGGCCCAACCCTAATCAGAATATAAATGTTTAAAAGTCGAAGGAAACAAAATTGTAAGTAAATCTGATGAAAAACTGCTTAAATACAGAATATTGTTTAAGGACATACTTACATTTTTAGGACTTGATTATAGAGTTGCTTCGCTTATAATATTGTTCTTTGTTGTCCAAGGAATCAATATACCAAAAATCAGATCAAACGGTTAATTAGATCACATAAAAATTTGTTGTTAAAAAAGTAGAAAAATCAACATGTTTAAAATGGACGTACGGACATTCTGGTAATGATTATAGAGTTGCAACGCTTTCTAAATCGTACCTAACTACTACAGGAATCACTATGCAAAGTTTGAAATCGATAGGACATTTCTAACATGCCTAAATTAACTAATAAAAGCTATCTATCTCGGACGGACGTACGGACGGACGGACCGACCCTAATTATAGAAAAGCTTCGCTTTTAAAAATGTACTTTAGGTGAAAATTAAAAAAAATTGTCCTTTCCCAAAAAGTCCCATGCGACCGTCCACAGACCTCCCCACCTTATTTTTAAATAAAATAAAATAGGGGGTGTGACAAGAGGGTAGTGTTTTTTCTTTATGCCTAACCACTGCTTAGAACCCAAGTTATGGGTGGATAAGCGTAGTTCTATACTCGACTTTACACTTTGAAGAAAACAATTTAACTTTCAGCAATAATGATTTAAGACAGCGCAAATGACAAATTTTAAGAATAACTATTAACCTTTGGCAAAAAAGGATATACTGAACCTAGCTAAAGATATAAAAATATTAACGTTTAGGAAATCATGAAATAAAAAGTTAGTGTCCCTAGTTTCAAGGCAATGTGCCTCATAGTGCTGAGTGTTGATATAGCATCTGTATATTCTTCTTTCTTATCTGATGTACTTGAAATCATATTCTTCAAAGGTTTTACTATGTCCACATCCCATCCTGAATAGGTTAGGTACAGGTCAATGAATAAACAAAATAATCAGAACAATATGTTGGTACCTAATAATATATATGGAGAAGTATTTCTAATAAACACAGCCACAATAGGGGTCATAATTTTGTAGGAATTAATTAATAGGTGTGTTCTTGTGAATTTCAATATTTGAATATGGCATCGAAACCAGAAAAATATCCGCCGGTTTAGACCTGATTCTTGGCCATACTAAAAAATCCTGTATTGTATTGTATTACAGGCAATTTTCCAATAATACTAAAATAAAAACAATCGAAGATTAATGCAGTTTTATAAGCCCCGAGAGAATTTATCTTAGAACTTTTCATTTTAATATCCGCGGAAAGCTGTCTATAAAACGGTATCTGCGAATAAACAACTATTCTTCTTACCTTTTTTCAGTGGAACGGAAAGAACTACTATTTCTGACATTTTTAATCACTGGATAAAACTAAAGTTAAATATGAAAACTAAATTTAAAGGATTATTGAAATATTTTGGCTTATTTATACGTACGTACGTAAATAATAATTCAAAACAAGGATGACAACTGCATCCTTAAAAGCGAAGCCTTAAAATTACACGGTATGGCAAACGACCATAACAAACAGAAAATATTAACCTAGAATATTACAATATAAGAAAACTAAACATAATTATTTAGTAAGTAAAATTGTTGCAAAATTGCTAAAATACAGGACATTGTTTTAAGGGACATACTTACATTTTTGCCTAGATTTTAGAGATGCTACACACTAACGTTAAGTACAAACAGCCAGCTCTAGTATAAAAATAACTAAATATATATAAAGCAAAAGTTAATATTAATTAAGATGTATATCTAGCTTTTCTCAATGAATTAAAATCAAATTATATTCATAAATGATAATTTTTGGCAAAACAGAATTATAAAACACAAATTGGGCACTAAAACTTATATTTCTAATGCCCAAAGCCTTCTATGACAAATATTTACGTGTCTTATCTTTTTACCAAATTAAATGACTCATTTTTACCTTTTCTGATTAACTTCAATGTAAATATTGCCTCCTTTTTTTCAATGGCTTATAGTAAATACTAACTATTAATATGGACAATAATAATCCTTTTATATAAAGTAGTAAGCTTTTTTGCGCATAGTGAAGGATCTATCGGCTGAACCGATATATGTTTCTTTTACAGTGAACCTTCTTATAGGTCCAGGAGGGTTTATATCTATTTTAGGGGAGGGTATAGGTTACATCTATTATAATTAATAAAATCTTTACTTACTACAAGCCGTTTAAAGCGCATTTGCCGCTGAATATTTTTTAGCTAAGTTGCCAAATTCTTTTTCAATAAAATTTACATTTATTTTTATGATATTTTTACTCAATTTCTATCATGTATATTTCATTTGTAAATATTTGAGAATTTTTAATAATATTAAAAAGTTGAAATCATGATATTTTCGTTTTTATTTGGCAACTCTGTTTTAGAATGAAAATACTGGTTCGCGCTAAAATCAAAACATTGCGAAATCTTATTATTAAAGTTTTGTTGAGTTTAAATTGTTGCATATTTTTCTTTTAAAATCATACCTATATACTGATAATTGTTATTTTTTTTATCTAAATAATAAAGATTCATGGCTTTTTAATTTAACAAGTTGAATTATTATAGTTTAGGTATAAGTTTTAAACATTTAATTACTTGTACTTACGTTTTTTAAGCTTACGATTCATAAAAACAATAAGTAAGAATTGAAATTATATAAATTTAGAGAAAGAGATTCAATATATTTTGGTTATAGTGTCATAATATAGTTTCCACGGGGTTTGTATGCCGATCACGAAAGGACAAATTCTTTAATTTCATGTACAAAATGCTTAAGTTTTCGATCCTGTAAACTAATTTTTTTTGTCATTTTGTTTAGAAGATAAGAAAGAAATAATGGAGAGAGGGGGAGGAGGATTGTTTATGAGATTTCCACCAGAACTACTGCTGGAGATTCTCAAACATTTGTACCTACATGATATTGGAAGTCTTCGCTGTGTCTCGAAATGGTATGTTATTTCTCATTTTTAACCTTTTTTTTTGTGTTTCATACTTTACGAGTTTTACTTTCAATACCCACAAACTGATATTTTTACTGGCTAAAAAAATTCTTATAATTTTATTCTTTATGTCTAACTGTCTGAATTTAGATGTTTTCTCCGTGCGTAGAAATATTTAGTTTTCATTTTTTGTGTAAACAACGGGAAAAAAAAGGGGGGGGGGTATTTGGCGTTTCGTAAACTGGCTAGAATGTCGTGTTACTAAACGCCACAAATCCTCCCCTCCTTCTTTATAAAGGCAAAATTGTCCTTAAATCCCAGTACCTATTGAACCTTTTTTGACTGAGTTATGTCTAGACTTTATTTTAGGTTTGATGACCAAATATGTTCATTAATGTCATCTAAGTTTAGAAGATTTAAAATAACATTTGGTGGAAGAATTAAGTTACAGTAAGTTTAAGATGTTTATTAGTATTACCTAGTATTTTCTTAAAGTTACTTTATAATTATATTCACTTTTTCTGTTCATCCGTCAGTAACGCAATGGGGAAAGTCTGATTTTTCGGCTCCTTTGTAGAATTGACTTATGATTTTTTTGTAGAGATACATAGTGGATCCAGGATACAATTTATTTTTATTGTTATGCTAAGTGTTAGTTATATTCATTATTTTTTTCTTTTCCTCCCACTGCACTGAACATTTTCAATGCAACTCACTTTGTATGTCCATCCTTTTATTGTCATGCAACATCAATGACACTTTCTTATTCTTTCCTACACGGTTATACAAATGTATGTAAAGATTTATTGGTTATAATCTCTTTCGTGACAATGCTCTAAAGGGGCGTTTTGTTGTATTTTCACAGAAGCATTAGATAGGTTAATTTAGGTTAGGTTAGGGATTGCCCCACATTGTTATTGCCCCCCCTCCCGCAGGGGCTAGAAATAGAAGAAAATCTACTTTGAAAATACGACGTCGACGAAACTACCCTTATGAGGCATTTACACGAAAGGGACTATACCCTATTTATTTAATCAGCTTGAATTTTCTTGATAAAATAGTAATTTATAAAAAAAAATTATGCTAATCATTATTTCTCAAAGATATTATTTTTTTTAGAGCGAACTATGAATCTATATCAAGAGCAATGAAGAAGCCCAATGGATATCTTAACATGTTAGATGTAACTGATGATATTACATGCTTCAGTTACTACTTGGTCAGGAAAGTACTGGATGTGGTTAGGAAAATACTGGATGAGAACAAGAATAACATCTCTGCATTAAACTTATCAAACTATTACTATGATAGTAATTCGAAGTCTATGGATAGAGATCTACTATCATTTTTGCAACATGAAAATACAATATTCCGATCTCTGGAGAAATTAGCAATTTGGACAAATAGCAAGCTTTTAGAGAACCTATTGAAGAAACATGCCAAACAATTAACGTATCTAAAAATTAAAAGTGATTTTTATGTGACAGACTTGCCTAAATTTCCTAAATTGGAAACTGTGATTGTGCAAGAAATTCGTATTGATGCTTTGATTCCACTGCTTTCTTCTTGTTCTGAATCCTTGTCTAAATTAAAAATTAGGGATGGGAATCCGTCGAATTTTTGGGCCGGATTCGGATTCCGGATTCTGAAGGAATCCGTCAAAAAAAGTGACGGATTCTTGCGGATTCCGGATTCTTATTTTTGGCGGATTCCGGATTCGGATTCCGGATTCTAGCAGTATTTTAAAAGGCCGTCCGTCACAGAGGGATAGCTTTTTTCGTTAATTTATCACTATGTTACTTGGTTGAAGCCTTGATTTGTTTAAAGTGTTGACTTCCAGCATAACTAAAACATTTACATCACATTAGTAATTATTAAAATTTGTTATGTAGAAATTTTTTTTTGATCTTTGCCTTCAAACAGAGGGAGTTGTAAGAAAAAAGACGGTAATTTTAGCCTACCAATTTAGAATCCGGAATCCGCTATAAAAAACGGATTCCGGATCCGGATTCGGATTCCAAAATTGGCCGAAAATTGGGCGGATTCCGGATTCCGGATTCGGATTCCGGATTCGGATTCCCATCACTATTAAAAATAATTGATTTTTTTGAAGGAGGAAAGCAAATTTGCAATTTTGAAGGAATAACATCACAACAAAAAGCAATGCAAATCCCTAAATTACCAAAATTAGAAACATTTGTTTTTCATTATCAGGAAAGAAATGAATTTTTTTAACAAGTTGATTTTATTGAAGTAAACGACTTTAGAACAATCCTGCTATTAAAGTGCAGGCAATCTTTGTCCGGAATAAGCTTTTGCACGACCACTTTTAATATGGAGGACACCTATTTTCCAAGTGTCAAGTACCTTAGATTTCATAAGGTTCTAGCTGAATGCGTAAATGATTTTATTTCTGGTCATGCTTGTCAATTGGAAACACTGATGATAGATGAAATATATGATTTCATTTGTCCTGATTCTCTCCCAAAGATGAAAAATGTATTGGTTAAACGTTGTGGAAATGTGCCTAATCTCTTGAAATGTGCTCCATCTATTCAGTGTCTAGTGACAGTAGGACATGATTTGAAGGACACAACAAAAATGCCAAATTTAACAGATCTTTACCTGATACGGTATCATTATCATGGAAAAGGAAAGTTCTTTCTTAAAGAATCTATTTTGAAATTGCTGGTCAACAATGCGGATTCCTTGGAATTTTTGGTACTTAAAGATGGAATCAATATCAAATGGGATGAGTTTAATGAAAGAAATACAGTAGAGCTGAAGAATGTTCACACCGTGATTGTTTTCGAAATGGGCTACACAAACAAAAAGGATCCTTTTGAAATTGACAGAGATTTTTTCCAATCATTATGCCCAAATGCGCAAATTATGACAACAGGGGATTGTAGTGAATATATGTTTGAGACTCTAAATTTAAGACTGAAGTACCTGAAAGCTGATGAATTCTTTAGAGATAACTTAGATTATGAATTAGGATTATAATAGGCTCTTTTTGTAAATTCTACAAAGTTAACATACTTCACTATACTTTTTGAAAAACTTTCAAGAATAAAAAGTAGACTCTCCACTTTTAATTTTAGTTTTACAAGCCAAAGAAAAATCATGTGAAGGGTTGGAGGTACAAAAGAGGACTATCCACGAACAAGAGCAAATGATTCTAAGCATCTTCCAGCCTTGACCTATAGTATTTTTTTTAGTAAATATACTAGGTTTATATTTAATATTTGCTTTATCGACTAAAAAGTTAGGTTTCACAATGGTTTTATATGAAAAAAACAGTGTTCCGGATCCGCAAGGATCCGCATTATTTTGAGTCCAAGGATCCGGATCCGCAAAAAAATCCGGATCCTGGGGTATAAATTTATGGAAAAATCTACCTAAATTTATATAAAATAGTCACTTACAAATTTGAAATATCTGGTTAACCTTGTTAAGATCATCTGATTGACTCCCACACTCTTTAGGTTCAGACTTGAAAATCAAAAGTATTTTTGACTTTGAGATTAAAGAATATATATTTTTTGAAAAATTTGGTGATTTTATCCGGATCCGCACTGACCAAATTTGGAGGATTCGGATCCGGATCCGCATACAATCAATGCGGATCCGCCACACTGAGAAAAACTTTGAAATGTTAAGCATTGTTTGTTGCAATATCATCGAATGTTTTGATGAGTTCAAACTGTTGTTTAAAAGCTTTGACACAAAAGTATATTATTGTGATTAAATATTTAGAAAAAGGGATGGTAACTTGTAAACAGTTTAATTATTTTACTTTTGCAATTTACAACATTTGATGATATTGCTTTAAAAATTGATTTAGATTTCAAAGTTTTTTTCTTATAAAACCATGGTGAAGCCAACTTTTTAGTCGATAAAGCAAATATTAAACATGAACCTAGTATATTCACTAAAAAATACTATGGGTCAATGCTTAGAATCACTTGCTCTGGTTCGTGGATAGTCCTCTTTTTAGAAACCTTTCCTAGACCTGTTTTATTAATTTTCTTGCAACTTAATAACTATACAGTTTAATCTAATATACTTGTAAATGTCTTTTTTTTTCCAGATAAAATGGCTTGTTTAAGTTCCACGACATTGACTAAACAATTAACAAACCTAAAATTTGAAGATTTCTGTAATGATGTAAATTCACATTTGAATAGTAATAGAACTGACACTGTTTCTGCACTGAAAGGAATCATATTATATAGCTTTAAAATTAATATTATTGTAGTTCAGTTAGGAACTTTATGGTATAGTCCCTTTCATGTCAACGACCCTTAAGGGGCGATTCGTCGTATTTTGAAAATGTATTTTGATAGGATATCTGATTGAGTTCGCCTTATGCTTCACATATCCTACGGTATGGTTTAGGCTGTTTTAATTTTAGATTTAATCCTAGGAATGTTTTGGGGCTATTTTTATGTCCCCTATCTACCTCTTTGAAACAAGAGCCTCATAGATGCATGGGGCGCTGCAGATGGTTTATTTATAAGCTTCTATAATGATGTACCTCCAGTTGTAAAAGCGTTAGCCTGGTATCTCTATGAGAAAAGTATTGATGACAAACATAGGAGCAATGTTCTGAATTGTGCTTTAGTAGCTGCTCACATCATTCAGAAACATGACAACTCTGAAAAAGGAATATTTACACTATTATTCATCGGTGCTTTCCCTCAAAGCAGTTGTTGACCATTAACCCCACCTCCCTCTCTCTGTAGGCCCTAACCCTGCATGACGATCAAAAGTATTAAATAAACAAACGAAAAATTTACACCGTTTTCTTATTTTTAAGTATTTTTAATATATTATAAAAATGGGGGGGGGGGGGGAGTTGGAATTATTTGCTCTATAGGCAGAAATTGCATAATGAAAATGTTAAGATACCTCTCAATTCCCATATTACGATAGTGTTATCACACAGGGAAAAAAGTGTAAATATTATATTTTAGTAACCAAAGACACAGTCAATTCATTGAATATCATAATTGACAGGTAAGGTTTCTTTATCATTTAAAGGAGTAATGATTTTGTTTGAAGCTTAAGATCCTAAAAACTACTAACTGATTGAGTTCTCCCTTTCAGGGAGGAAGGTTTTAGGCAATTCTTTTTTTAAAATTTAAGCCTTCGGGTGGTTAAAGGCTATTTTTCTCTACCACAATCTTACCCCTTTGAAGAGTACTAGGGGCGAAACCGCTAGTTATAATACAAGAAACTTAGTATAAAAGTTTATTATTCTACAACGAAAACAAGAAAATATAGTTGGTAGGTAACTATTCATTAGTAAAATATCAAATGATTTAAGGGCATTACTATGTTGTTAATAACGTAAGATGTCTTTTAGTTTTTTTTAAATTTTGATGAAGTATTGTTTACCTAAGCAAAAAATGATTATGTTTTGTTAAATAAAATTGTAAAAATTAATGACTTATGTTTTTTAAGACTCCAAAAGGTAGACAAGGATTTGTTATTGATTGCAAAGCTTGCTCCTGTTGTATTAAGGTTAGTAAATAATTAAAGCGGTGCTATCCTCTTAGAAAGGGGGGGTTTTTTAATGCAACCATCTCGTAATCAGTGAGCAAATGGCACTTAGAATTCGAATTTCGATCTGAACTTTTGCATGAGTAATCCTTGGTAGGTCTATTTTCCCTAAATCGAACAAAAAGTTGGAAAAGTAACGGCGGGCGGCTCAGCCGTTTAGCCGTTTTATGTCTGTTTTCAGGGTAAATCCACCATCAATTACATAGGAATCAACTTTTTAAAACATATTTTTAGTTTAATTCATGTTAAATGATAGCAATAACCATTTTTAAAACTTCTAGTACCAACAGCTACCGTGTAGAACCGTTTGATAGCGTTTTGGAGTAGAAAAAAGTATTATGTGGAGATAGGTTTCGTGACTAATTTGCAATATAGATAATAGATATCCAAAAAATGGAAAAACCGCTGAGCCGCCAGCCGTTAACCGTTACTTTTCCAACATTTTGTTCGATTTAGGGAAAATAGACCTACCAAGGATTACTCATGCAAAAGTTCAGATCAAAATTCGAATTCTAAGTGCCATTTGTTCACTGATTACGAGATGGTTGCATTACCCCCCCCCCCCCCCCCCCTTTATTTTAAAGGCGGGAGGCGGATGTGCCACTTTTGAAACCAAAGTAAAACGTGCATGATCTCAGCCCATAAAAGAGTTACAGCTCTAAAATTCGGCACAGCAGTTGCTGTTGTGGTGAACAATATGGAACTGTGAAGAAACGGCGGCGGAACCACCGCTACCGCCGAAAACCGCCGTTTCTCGCCGAATTTTTTTTTACCTTTTCTTGTCATAATAGACAATTTTCAATCATCTGAGATAAACTTTTTTTTTCATAAAAATTTCGCTTATGTTTTCACTTGACACTTGTAAGATTTTACACTTGCAATTTTTTTAAATATTGACATGTTTGAAATATTACAAGTGTCACGTGAAAATATAAGAGAAAAGTTTATCTCAGATGATTGAGGAATTGTCTAATTTGGCGAAAAAAGGCAAAAAAATTCGGCGGGAAACGGCGGTTTTCGGCGGTTCCGCCGCCGTTACTTCACAGTTCCATATTGTTCTCCACAAAATCAACTGCTGTGCCGAATTTTAGAGTTATAACTTTTTTATGGGCTGAGATCATGCACGTTATACTTATGGTTTCAAAAAGTGGCACATCCGCCTCCCCCCTTTTGAAATTTTTCCCTCAACCCACTTTGTTTGTCCGTCTGCCAGTTATTCCTCAACGCTATGGGGGAAACGTGTTTTTCTCGGCTGCTATCTAAGATACACTGCTGATTTATTTGATGAAAATACTCTGTACCAATGAGCATCCAGTATAATTCACATGGTCTGTCGGGTATCAGTCATTCTACAAAAATATGAATATTTAAACACATAGTGAATAGGTAGTGTCGCGATTTTGTTACTCAAAATTAAAAATATATTCTTGAATTAAAACTACCTACTGCAAAGGGCACTAATGAGTGCAAGAATTTTTTAGCACCTTCCAGCAGTGAATCTTATTATTTTCGTTTGTGTGAATATACTAGGTTTACGTTTAATATAGATATATCGAATAACAAGCATGACAACATCCATAAAAGCGAAGCACTGAAACTGTAGGACAAACGGACATGAACACTTATATAGTGTCAGAACTGAATAATCAGAATATAAATGTATAAGAGTCGAAGCAAAATTGTGAGTAAATTTGTTGAAAAACTGCTTTATACAGGATAATGTTTATGAACATACTTACATATTTAGGACTTGATTATAGAGTTGCTTCGCTTATAACATTATACTTTGTTGTCCCAGGAATCAATATACCAAAGATCAGATCACATAAAAATTTGTTGTTAAAAAAGTAAAAAATCAACATGTTTAAAATGGACGTACGGAAATTTTGGTAATGATTATAGAGTTGCTACGCTTTCTAAATCGTACCTAACTACTAAAGGAATCACCATGCAAAATTTGAAATCGATAGGACAATTCTAACATGCCTAAATTAACGAAAAAAGCTATCCGTTACGGACGGACGGACGGACCCTAATTATAGAAAGCTTCGCTTTAAAAAAATTAAGTTTCAACATCGTTTAATACAAAAAAAACTTTGAAATGTTAAGCCTTTTTTTTAGAAATATCAAAACATTCTCTGTTCAAATGGCAAAATAAAATAACATGACAAAATTACATCACAAACTTATTAATTTTTGTTATGAAGTAAGTTTTAAAAGGGGGGGTTTTTTAATGCAACCATCTCGTAATCAATGTATAAATGGCACTTAAAATTCGAATTTTGATCTGAAATTTTGCATGAGTAATCCTTGGTAGGTCTATTTTCCCTAAATCGAACAAAAAGTTGAAAAAGTAACGACTAACGGATCAGCCGTTTAGCCGTTTTTTGGCTAATTTTAGGGCAAATCTGTCATAAATTACATAGAAATCAATTTTTTGAAACATATTTTTGCTTTAAATCATGTGAAATGATACAAAACAAAGGATGACAACATCCATAAAAGCGAAGCACTGAAACGGTAGGACAAACGGACATTAACACTTGTATAGTATCTGAACAAGAAAATCGGAACATAAATGTATAAATGTCGAATCAAAATTGTAAGTAAATTTGTTGAAAAACTGCTTAAAAACAGGATAATGCTTATGGACATACTTACATTTTGGACTTGATTATAGAGTTGCTTTGCTTATAATATTGTTCTTTGTTGTCCCAGGAATCAATATACCAAAAATCAGATCAAACGGATAAATAGAACACTTGAAAATTTGTTGTTAAAAAAGTAAAAAAATCAACATGTTTAAAATGGACGTACGGACATTCTGGTAATGATTATAGAGTTGCTACGCTTTCTAAATCGTACCCAACTACTACAGGAATCATCATGCAAAGTTTGAAATCGATAGGACAATTCTAACATGCCTAAATTAACGAATAAAAGCTATATATCTCGGACGGACGGGCGGACGTACGGACCGACCCTAATTATAGAAAAGCTTCGCTTTTAAAAACATTTTTTAGATTTCTTGTGCAACTACCGGCTAGAACCGTCTGAAAACGTTTTGGAGCGGAAAAGAGCATTATGTGGAGAGAGGTTTCGTGATAAATTTCCCTTAAAAATACACAACAATTAGCTAAACTGCTGAGCCGTTCGCCGCTACCTTTCCAACTTTTTGATCGATTTAGGGAAAATAGACCTACCAAGGATTACTCATGCAAAATTTCAGATCAAAATTCGAATTCTAAGTGCCATTTATACATTGATTACGAGATGGTTGCATTAAAAACCCCCCTCTTTTTTAGTGTGATGAAATGTTCACCAGTGAAGCTGACCAGTCTCTCACAAACTTTGTACGTCACACTTTGGAACTTTTCCATTGGCATTGTATCAAGGTAAGCATTGTCTACCATTGCTTTGAAACTGAATAATATCCGCTGGATTAGAACCGGTTCTGAGCCTACTATAAATCATGTATCGTAACATAATATAGACAATTTTTCAATAATGATAAAATAAAAAGTATAATAATAATATATGACAAACTTGGAATTAATCTTAATGAAAAATCATGTCTAGCGAAGGAAAACAGGCGACAACATTTGATTGCAAATTATTCTAATCTTTAGTCTTTGATATTTATCAAGAGGGAAGTCATTTTCTAGTAAATCCCGTAAAGGTGTGTGTTATAAGGCCTAAAAATAGTAGTAGAACGATAAGGTGCTCTATATATTTGTATTCCCTATTGAATAGAACAATAGGGAATTTTTTTTTTTTTTTTGATAACCGTACCTGGAATATCTTAAAAAAATAAGAAATTTCTATCAAACGCTTTGTTTGGCTCAAACTGATAAAAATTAAAAAAATATAATTCAGTAAATTAATCTTTCATTATCAAAAAACTAACTTGTTTTTCAACTATATTTTGGTCAATCTTTATTATAAAAAAAAATATTCTGGCTTTAAAATAGGATCTGAAACTAAAAATGACATACTACACAACAACCAAAGAAAGAATGTGACATGCAACCTCCACTTTGAATCTCTTACCTTCTTATATAGATTGTATATCTGAATGTTTTCAAAATTGTCTGTATGTAACTTGTTGTGTTGGTTTGTTTCACTAAGTCATTGTATTAATGATTTGTTAAAGTTTCATTTTAATGTTCACTGCTCGTACAACCTGTAAAGAATGGCTTCTTCCTTTATTTAATGGTATAGATTGTTCTTAACCTTTACCTCGTACCTATAGAAAACATTATTATTATAATTATATATTTTTTTAATTTTTGTCAGTTTGAGCCAAACAAAGCGTTTGATAGAAATTTCTTATGATAGATATTCCAGGTACGGTTATCAAAAAAAAAAAAAATTTCCCTATTGTTCTATTCAATAGGGAATACCACTATATAGAGCACCTTATCGTTCTACTACTATTTTTAGGCCTTATAACACACACCTTTACGGGATTTACTAGAAAATGACTTCCCTCTTTATACTTATAGTGTGATCACAGAAGAAGATTTGTTAGCCTTACTAACCATTAGAGACGTTGCTCTTCATTGCCAGGTTAGATGCATGACGATTATGTTTAATAGATGCATAGTTTTTGGGGCATACTTATTACTTAGATTTTTCTCATAGGGTCGTCTTTAGACACCTAGTATAGAGGTTTTGATTATAAATAATTGTAGTAATAATTATTTTAGATTTCAATTACAAAACTTCTGATATGATATCTTTTTACTTTAACCATTAACTTAGAAGTAAAGAATCCTAAACTTTTTAAAATGCTCAAGAACTCCATAATTTTGTAACAATTTTTTAGTCCTAATTTTCCACACAATAAAAGGGGAGAGGTTGCAAAAAATGCCTTTAATAGTATTTATACAGTTCCAGGACAAATTGTACCTTAATAAAGCAAATGTGCCATGCCTTATTTTAGCATTCTAATCCTGTTTTAAACTCTAATAACTAAGATATTAATAATCTATTAAAAATTCTGTTTTTTATTAATCTAATGTTCCTATTTTATATTTTAGCTGTATGACATCACAGTGAAAACATTCTCGTTCGCCAAGTTTCTGTTAAAAGTATCGAACAGTTGTAAATCTGTGAGCATGCAGCCAGAGTCGGAGCTGGCTAAAGTTACAACTATCCAGGGATCTATGCCAATTGTTGTTCTTGTTAAATTGCACTCGATTCGCAAATAGCTTTTCTGGCCTCTTCTTAAAACACGTATAAGTACTGTAGATTTATTATTTTAGCTTTTATACCTTATTTTCTTGATAGAGGTACACTTCTCCAAATTAGTGTTTAACTTTCCCTAGACCTATGAGAAGCTTCACTGTAAAAAAACTCATATTGTTACTTTAATAAAATCCTTTCTTAAACTTTTAGTTATCTCTAATACAGGGATTTATATTCTGCATGGGACCCCCTACTAAAGTAGGGGGGGGGGGGGATTGAAAAATATGTGGAGGGGGGAAAAAATTAACTGTTCTGAAAATGTTTTTCCATTTTTTGCCCTCCTTGGGGGAATAAACTCAAAATATGTGGGATGGATATTTAGGGTAATAAAGATGAATTAAATAAAGAGTACAAAAATAATTTTCCTTCTTTTCTCCTCTTTAGGGTAAAACTAGGGGGGGGTCGGGGGGGGGGGGGGGGATGAATCTTGTGCAGAATATACACTTGCTTATGTTTCTATTTACCGGATCATAGAACTTTTTTTTGTCATTTTCTTCGTCCGATTAACAATACAATAAATCGGAGGTGGTGGAGGTAAACTTCCCCAAATAGTCAAAGACAAACACACTCAGACCGACATCTTATTACTTTTATGACATCCTTTCAGTTTCTCAAACTTTTTGTTACCTGTAATACCAATTTGCATTCATATGTTGTTCAGAATCTACTTGGTATCCTAGAGTCAACAGAATTTAAGAAATGTGACAGGGAATTACAATTTACTACCTCATGATAACTGTGTTGGAAGATATTTTTATTTGGGGTACCTTGTAACTTTATAGATATTTATAATATGCCTCCTATAATCATGGTTCTAGCTAGCCACATACCCCCCAAAAAACTTTATTATAGTACCTAGATATTTCCTTATTTTATTCCGCGAGTAGGAAAGGAAAAGTTATAAGATTGATTCCAGATTTGTTGGCCCGTAGGGGATTAAAGCTCAGGCCAACTTTACTGGTATTGATTTTATTTTTCATGGAAAATTGTCTATAAACCGATACGATAAATGTATGAATTTTCAATATGGCTAAGGACCGGTTCTAATCCAGCGGATATAAATCGGTTTTGAAGTCTTGCTAGAATTGAACTTCCTTCCCCCTTTTGGTCTGCCACGTGAAAAATAAAATTAAAAAAAGAACTGAAAGTAAATTATAATTTAAATAGGAGTCAATACTGGGAACTTTGCAATTTTGCACTAGAATTTATTTTCAAACATCAACTTTTCCAACATTTAGAAGAATTATTAAAACTTGACATAATTAGTGATTATAAACATATTTTGTTATTTCTTAAAGACATTTTTGTGGATCTTAAAGTGAATATTGTTGAAGAAAGAATAAAAACATTGACGATCGAAGGAGAACAAATGGCTCTATTAGGATTAAAATTATTACTGGATAAAAGGTCAGTTCTTCTTTGTTTTATATTTTAAATTCCAGTTCTAAGTGTTGTTGGATGATAAACTGGAGAAGGATTCACGTTGTTTATTATAATCGCAGAAAATTAAGAAAAAGAGGAGTATGCACGAACAAGAGCAAGTGATTCTTAGCACTTTACAGCAGTTATTCAAAATGTTTTTTTATGTGAATATTTGTTATCAATTTTAAAAAATAAATTTCACCATGCTTTTCTACCTATAAATAAAACTTGTTAAGCTTTTTTTGATGAAATGTCATCAAATGTTTTGTTGAGTTCAAATGTTCAAATAAAGTAACACGCAAAAACATAATCAAATGCTGTAAATTACGAAAGTACACCAATAAAACTGTTAATTATATTACAAGTTACCATCCCTTTTTCTAAATTAACATTTTTCATTGAATATGTTTTCTTTTGCAGCAGTTTGAACTCAACAAAAGATTTGATAATATATACCTAGTAAAATAATTTTTCAAAAAAAATTCATATAAAACCATGGTGAAACTTATTTTTAAAGATTGATATAACATAATTAAACATAACCCTAGAATATTTAAAAAAAAAACATTCAGAATCGCTCAGGGGTGTATATTCTGCACAAGATTTATTTTTTTTTCCCCTGCTACAAATTTTTTTATTTTTTTCCCCCCCTAGATTTTTCTTAAAAAGTAGGGGGGAAAATAGAAAAATATTTAAAGAACTCTATATTTTATTTATTTTATCCCTCCTACCACACATTTTTTTAGTTTTTTTAACCAAGGAGGGGGGCGAAATGGATAAAATGTTTTCAGTTTTCTTAATTTTTACATTTTTTTTCCCTCCAACCACTTATTTTTTATTTCCCCCCCCCCCCCCTGAGCAGGGGATCCCAAGCAGAATATACACCCCTGGAATCGCTGCTGGAAGGTGCTTAGAATCACTTGCTCTCGTTCGTACATAGTCCTCTTTGCTTGTTTAGTTTTTGTGTCAATTAAAATCTATTGAATATTTTTTTAGTGACATAATCGAGCATCTACAGAGCATAAAGAAAAGCCATTCCAATTTATATGATAACATGGTGGAAAATTGTTTTCTGCAAATCTGTCAGAATTCTGAATCTGCTAGTTCTGTAAATTATTCTTGTAAGGTAAGTGTTCCATACTAGTTATTATTATTTATGGTTGTAAAGGGAAGGGAGGGGTCATTATTAACCAGTAAATTACATTGATATCCAAACTTCCAAAGTTTAATAAACATGATCTCTTATTGGTTGGCCTAATAACTTTGTACTGTTAATTTAATCCTAACTAAATAGGTCTTACATACCTTTAGCTTAGCAACAAGGAACTTTGTATGAGACCGCTAAAAATGTTCTTATTTCAGTTGTTGACAATCATTGAAAAATTAGAGTTGGATAACGGTATCACAGAAGAAAGAATTCCAATAATAAGGTAGGTGTTCTTAGTAATGGACCTACTCTATAATTCCGAATGTCCGTCCGTCAGACACGAATGTGGGAAACGTGATTTTCTCGGCTATTCAAAATAGACAGCTGAAATTTTTAGAGAGTAAAAAATTTTACATTTGACATATTTCAACTAACTTCCATTAAGATTTGCCCAATAATTGGGGTGCTAGATCCATTCCTAGATTTTTAGGATTTAATGATTTTCTTAACTTCTTTTCAAGATATAGGGCTGAAACTTTCAGAGATTGATTAAATTCAAATTCTGCATACTTCTAGAAAGTTTCATTAAGATTTACTTATTGGTTTGGGTGCTAGATCGTTTCCTAGATTTTAAAGTTTTAATGATCTTATCGACTCCTATTCAAAATAGACAGTTAAAATTTTAAGGAACTAAATAATTCTAATTCTACTTCTAGGAAGTTTCATTAAGATTTACTTATTGGTCGGGGAGCTAAATCGATTTCTAGATTTTCACGTTATAAATTATAAAGGTTTCGTGATTTTTTTTCAGTTTAATGTTTATTTTGTATGACACTGCTTTATGGTTAATTTTTTCCGGATTGTCCATCCATAAATTTTAAGATTCGCTACTTATGGAGGTTGTCATCCTTGTTTTAAGTGTAGTTACTCGACTAACCCTGTGTTTACGTTATGTAATTTACAATTAACATTTTAAAATTAACCTTAATAAAAAATATCCTTTTTTTTTTAGAAAAATCCTCAGCTGCCATGAAACTCAAATAAAATGGTTGGAAAATAATTGTAAAGAAAAATTGGTGGATCAACTTAATAATTTCACTATTAACACCACAAATATAGGTAAATATAGTAAATTACTTGTGAAAATTCCCGTAAATTATCTACTCTTTAATCTTGTTTTTGTCCGCCTTTTTGGAAGGGATTCTCCTTTAATTCAAAGCCAAAGTTTTTAAGTCAAACACCCATTCTAGGTTAGATGACATCCTAAAGACAACCAACCCTTTGATTGCACGACCTTTGTCTAGAAGTCCTAACTGTACATTGCATGAGAGTTGCGTTTGTTTATGGGCCAATGCATTCTCTCTACTCTCGCTATTAGCGTCACGTACCAAACATAGCAGTAGTAGGTACTATTTTCAACGTCTCTAGTATTTTGCGGTGTGTCACCCGACAGCTAGCAGGCACGCTAATGCCGCGGGTTTTACACTTTGAATGTAAGTCTGTTTCGCTGTTCCCAAGGTGTACTTTTAGCTTAGCTTCTGATGGATAATATCATCCTATTTAATATTATATTTTATATGTACATGTTTTGTTAGGCTGGTCATTGACATCAAGCAAGACAAGGAAAAGTTCCCTCGAGTTTCTACGGATTAGTTGTCTATGGAGTGAAAAGCTGTTAGAACTGGATCCAACATTTTCTCATTATGTTTTGTTTTCAAGGTAATTTGCAAAAGCAAAGTTTTTGTATGAAGATAGACAGCTGAAATATTTCGTAAGATTCCAATTTCATATGTGAATTTTGTCTATCCGTCAGTCCGTCCGTAACGCTACGGGGGAAATGTGTTTCTTGGCTGCTATTTTAGATAGACAGCTAAAGTTTTAGTGAAGAATTCTAATATGTATGTTCAAAGAAAACAATTTTTGGTTATATTCAAAATTATTTGCTTATATGGATGAAAACATACTTCGTTAAATGTTAGGTAATTCATATTTGTTAATCAGATACAGAACCCTGGCTGATATAGAGCAGTTTGAAGACGAACACTGGGACTGTTTAATTCATACAGCTAGAGCTGTTATCTACCTGCTTACCAGCCAACATGAACAGGTATAGACTATTATACACCATTATATATGATTAGTTGTCTGGGGTTGTCTGGGGTGTATAATATATACTCTGCTTGGAAACCCCTGCTAATCTATAATACAAAGTAGAACGATGTCTGTCTGAAGCTTAAGATCTTAATAACCTCTTAACCGATTGAAATTTACTCTTCAGGGAATATACATACTGGTCCTGTGATGGTTATAAGCTATTTTCTTGGGGGTGGGACACCTCCAACTCCCCTAAAAATTTTTTTTTACTTTTAAAAAAATACCTATAAAATAAAAAAAATTGGGTTGTCAAAATCGACCTCACCACCCGTAAAGTGCCCTTAGAGGCCTCTAGTGGCGTAGCTGTTAATATAATATATATATTTCTCCTTGAGGCGCCTGAGAAGCTTACAGAGCTAGCAAGATTCTGGACCAGGAGAAGAATAACTTGGAGCAATCAAAACAAAGATAAACAATTAACAGGAATTTTTTTTATATTTACAAAATAACAAACTAAAGAAAAGAAAACGCCCTTTGATTCAGGAACAAGGTATAGCCAACAAGCGAAATAAATCTAAAATAATATTTAGGGGAGGGCAGATTAAAAGGTCGTCAATTCTATAATATGTTGCCCCCCAAACGACAGCTGAAAATCACGTATAGATTTCGTAATTTTTTTATTGAATTAATTTCGTTTTTAGTATAAGCTGCCTTTGATTACACGATCTTTGTCTAAAAAAAATATGCACAAATTAAGTGGCGCCTTTTTACAGGGAAAGACATTAGATACAAAGTACCATTTTAACTTTTAAGTAGTAAGTATTTTTAACTAAAGCTTAAATTTCAATAACTACTGAACGAATTGAGTTGTTAATTTGATACAACGATCTTTCCGCTAAACTTTTGACTTAAAATCTTTAAGATATAATAAAAATAAATTGAAAGGTTGCGAAGTATCAGCAAATGAAGCCACAATTCTGGACTTGATGAGTGATAGTAATCTGGGGAATGTTGGTAAATCTTGTGAGGCAAGGCTGCTTATCTGGGAGGTTGCTGCGCTCAGACAAAGCTACACGGTTAGTTCCGTTTTTTATCATTAGTGGCTATG
The DNA here is from genome assembly GCF_053477335.1 of Acartia tonsa. NCBI lineage: Eukaryota > Metazoa > Arthropoda > Copepoda > Calanoida > Acartiidae > Acartia > Acartia tonsa. The sequence goes on from NC_137266.1 coordinate 40,856,699, forward strand.
ACCTTGGGTCAGGGGTGTATATTCTGCATGGGATCCCCTGCTCAGGGGGGGGGGGGGAATAAAAAATAAGTGGTTGGAGGGAAAATAAATGTAAAAAATAAGAAAACTGAAAACATTTTTTCCATTTCGTCCCTCTCCTTGGTTAAAAAAACTAAAAAAATGTGTGGTAGGAGGGATAAAATAAATAAAATATAGAGTTCTTTAAATATTTTTCTATTTTCCCCCCTACTTTTTAAGAAAAATCTAGGGGGGAAAAAAATAAAAAAATTTGTAGCAGGGGAAAAAAAATAAATCTTGTGCAGAATATACACCCCTGCCTTGGGTAGGTGGCGGCGGGAGGTAATTTGGATCTTCTATTTAGTTTTAAAAATAATTTTGGTGGGAGGGGGTAACTTTTTTCTAGGAGTGATTTATTTTTTTGAGGTTATTGTTGTAGAAATCATTTGAAAAATCATATCATAAGAACAACATTGTCACATAAAAAAAATCATGTTTACAGTAGACATTTGACTTTTAGTTTAACAAATAGTTCCTAAACTTTGCCATATGAATTTCAGAAAATAAAAGTGGGAGGTCATTTTCTAGTAAATTCCGTAAAAGTGTGTAAAGGTGTGTGTGTTATAAGGCCTAAAAATAGTAGTAGAATGATAAGGTGCTCCCTATTGTTCTATTCAATAGGGAATACAAATATATAGAGCACCTTATCGTTCTACTACTATTTTTAGGCCTTATAACACACACACCTTTACGGAATTTACTAGAAAATGACCTCCCCCTTACTTAGATATTAATGTATTTATCCTTAGGAGGGGGCTGATCTTCATGAAGTTGTCATCCGATGTTTGGAAAGAATTCTTGAATTGGACAAAACTGAAGTCAATGTTGCCATGGTCTTAATTGAACAGGTACAAATACATAATTTTGTCTGATTTCAGGTGTATATTCTGTACAAGATTATTTTTTCCCTGCTGCAAAAATTTTTATTTTCCCCCTCCTAGTTTTTTCGAGAAGCGTCGTAATTTTAGTAACAAATCTACCCTATAATATGAAATGTCCGTCTGTCTGTCCGTATGTCCGTCTGGAACGCTTTGAGGGAAACGTGACTTTCTCGGTTACTTTTCAAGACTGACGACTGAAATTTTCAGGAATTAGATAAGTTGACATTCTTCTTATTTTCATTAATTTCATTTGCCAATTGTTTGGGGTGCTAGATCGATTCCTAGATCTTTTAGTTTTCATGATATTCTCGACTCGTTTTTTAAGATAGACGGCTGAAATTTTTAGGGATTGAATAATTAATAATTTCACATTTTGCATAAAGGGATAGATGCAGTACATTTAACGAGTTTGACTGCAAGCGTAAGTTACAAGACAAAATAGTCATGCTGTTTTTTTAAAAAGACAGCCATTAAGTTAGATATATCATAAGAATATGATTTTCAAGTCTTGATATTTTTAAAACTACGTGGTAAATTTAAAATTTAAATTCTTTCAAATATATGCCCTATAGATGTAATTCAAAACATTAAACAGGAAAAAATATGCTGTTCACTAAATTCAAGTTTAAATGCATTTCATGCAACTACCCCTTTTCATTAAGATTTGTCAATTAATTGGGGTGCTAGATCGATTCCTAGATTTTTAAGTTTTCATGATTTTCTCAACTCCTATTCAAGATGGAGGGCTGGAATATTCAGGGATTACATACGTTTACATTCTACATATTTCCAAAATGATTCATTAAGATTTGCTTATTGGTTGGGGTGCTAGATGGATTCCTAAATTTTCACGTTAAAAGGTTTTGTGATAAGTAAAAAGTAAAAGAAAATGTAATTCTAGGCATGGACGTTCTGGTATCAGTCAGGAACAGAACAATTGGAAACAGCGGTCAGATGTTGTGATAAAGCTGTGAAAACCTTACAAAAACTAGATGGTTAGTATAGTACATAATAAAACTAAAAGAGGACTAGCACGAACAAGAGCAAGTGGTTTCTATGCACAGCATTTTTTTGGTGAATTGAATATACTAGGTTTCTGCTGAAGATAGTAATATCGACAACAAAAATTAAGTTTCCCCATGATTGTATATGAAAACACTTTGAAATGATAAACATTTTTGGATTTAAAATTATCAAATGTTTTGTTGAGTTCAAACTGCTGTTTTCAAAATTTTAACATAAAAGTATATTTTTTTGATGTAAATGTATATTTAGTGGTAGTAACTTGCATATTGTTAACAGTAATGTACTTTTACAATTTACAGCATTTGATGAATTTTTGCTGTGTCATTCTATTTTGTCAATTGACCTTAACAAAACGTTTGATAATATTTCATCAAAAAAATGTCTAACATTTTAAAGTTTTTTATTCATATAAAACCAAGGTTAAACTTAAATTTTAAGTTGATTTAACAGTATTAGACATACACCTAGTATATTAATCATAAAAATACTCACGTTCACTGCTAGAAGGTGCTTAAAATCACTTGCTCTTGTTAGTGCATAGTCCACTTTGTTTCAATGTTTTTGATACGCCTGTTTCTAATTGCAGAAAACAAATTTTTCATTTTCTATTTCCCTTTGATTTATTTTTAAATCGGTTTTCCTTCAAATTTATGAAGATATTATTATAGCTTTAAATTAGTGAATTTTGTAAGAAACAACAAAAGTATACTAAAAATATCATAGGTTTATGTTTAAGTTTCTTATTTATAAGTTGTTGTTTCTTTAAAAGTTTAAAGAATGCAGCACTTTAAATAAAAAGGATAATATATTTCTTGATTTAGAAAAATTGTATCTTGGAGTGGCTTACTATATTCGGTTCCTTGTTGAGCAAAGGTTGCTACAAATAAAAATACAGGCGGAGGTAGAGGTAAGTGATACATATCTATATTACAAAATAGAACGTTTGTCTTTCTGAAGCTTAAGATCTCAGTAATCACTGAACCGATTGGGCTCTACTCTTCAGGGAATATAAAATTGTCAAATGCTAATCTAAGGTCAACTTTATCAGAAAATAATAAGTTTGTCTCAAATGGGATGAAAACGCCGAAAAAAATTAGCGGTATATCGCGGTTTTTGCAGTTCCATATTGTACCCCATTAAAGTAACTGTCATGCCAAATGTTAGCGTTCTGCTTCTGTTTAATATCCTTATAATTATTTGTGGCTATCCTCCTGTAAATTAAAACTTAACAAATATTTTTTTTACAAGTCTATTTTTGACTTAAATGTTTTTTAAGTTCAATTTACGAGAAAACACTTCTTGAAACACTTAAAAGGGTTTCCAATAAGGTAGGTATAAAATTTTAACTTCAGGTACATAAGTTTAATAAAGGTATAAAAAAAACTCAAGATTTATAGTTACCACCAGAGCCGAAGCCGCTCTAAAAATAATGGCTCCGGCTCCGACAAGTATGGCGGTTCCGGCTCCACAACACTGATTTATACATGTGTTTTATTATTCAGGAAGAAGAGAAAAGAGTTGTGCTGGAGGGAAGAAAGGAGAAAACTGGAATAGCCAAGGAGGGAATTGGAGGCGAAACAGGTATTCGCTCATGTTCAATATCGTTCTTAAGAATCAGGGATAAGAAAAGGGACGATAAATGGATCATCGAAGTATAAGGTTTCGTCGTATTTTAACAGTAGCTTTTGATAAGTTGTGCAAATTTTTGGTTTTTTTTCAAAGTAGATTCAAATTCCTAGAAAAGTTTCAATAAAACTTTACTTTCCAGGCATAGATGATGACGGACGGCCAAACTACACTGGTCTGAGTCTGGACACAGAGCAACAGCTGGCACAGTTTCTGGTCAACAGTGCTCTAGCATTTGTTACGGCTGATCCCTCTCAAGATTTAGGTAATTAAATCAAAGATAATAACATTCATGATTAGGGAGCAGGAGCAATTCACAGTAAAATGTTTCTGGGATCGATTATTCCCAAAAAATCTATGAATTTTAAAGGCTGCTAACGGCCAAACGACTGGACATAAATATATTTTGTTCACATGAAATTTAACCTGAAAAAAAGAAGTCCTGCAAATTGAGTCAAGCTTTCCCTCCACAATTACATCATAGGATCTTGAATATTCCAGATTATATATGCCTTCTTATGAGGATGTGTGGGAATAACACGTGCAACTAGCTGTTTGGCAGCTAGCAGCTATAAAAGTTCATAGATTTTTCAAGATAATCGATCCAAGGAATTTTTTCTCGTGAACTGCACCAGATCCATGATAAGAAGTGATGGACATTATCTAAGTACAGTAAATGGTATACCTAGCCAACAATCAAAATAAATCTGAAAAATAATATTTGGGGGGGGGGGGCAGATAAAAAGTTTGTAAATTCTACTAAGTGTTGCCCCCTAACGACAGCTGAAAATCGCGCATTTGTTTCATGATTTTTTTCGAATTAATTTCGTTGTTGGTATAAGCTAAATATTAAATTGAACAAATTAATGCTCCTTATTTAGATATTATAGGATTTCCAAATCCAAGGGCTACTTCCCTTCTTTAAAAAAAATTGTTTTTTTTTCAGGTGTTTGGTTTTCCGTGAAAGATTTGCTGGATATTCAACTAGGAGTTGCTATAAACCTGGACATCTTTAACAGACCATCTTCAAAGTGAGTTTTTTTATTAAACCCTTTTAAATAGCAGACTACTATATCTGTAACTTTATAGCTTAATAATAAACCTATAAAATTGAAGAAAAAAATATGCATTTGATAATGCATTTTAAAACCAACCTCTATTTACCTGTATCCTAGTGCAGTTTAATCGAGGCAAAAGGTACAAATGGATTAAAAATCTTATTCCAATTGTAAAAATCTGCTTTTCAGTTTCTTCAAAATTTGAAGAAAGATTAACTTATCGCCATTTAATTTACCTTAGGTTACTAGAGAGTATGATAAGATTATCAGAGAAGCATAACCAGACAGATAATGTTATCTATGGGTTAATAAGACAGTATAGGAAGAATCCAACCATCTATCAACAAAATATTAGCAAGGTAATATTCTAATTTGGAGGGAGGGGACATTGCACTGGTTATTTATCTTATTTAGGTAGGTACTTTTATTGACATTTGATTGGTTGGTTCAAAACTTCTGGTATCCATTCTTTCATACCAATGATATAATCTACAGAAAGGAAAATTTTGTTCTTCATCATTAGGGATGTATATCAATTGTTCAATCATTGTCTTATCCCCTTAAGATCCGTGCATTTCTATTAGAAAAGTTTCTCTATATCTCAGTTTGTCTGTTTGTAACGTGTAGCACTTACATGTCTGCTATTAGAGATAGACGGCTTATCTTATTAATGATGATACTTTTAAATTGTAATAAAAGGCTATGTCTACTATAGAAAGAAATAGGTCATCAATGTGTCAAAACTTCCCCCCCCCCCCTTAATTTTAAAGTATGGTTTCGAAAACGATTAATATCCGCTGGATTAGAACCGGTTCTCAGCCATACTGAAAAATCAACTTTTTGCATCGTATTATGACTTTTTTATGAATATTAAATTAAAAAAATTTAAAGTTAATACCTACCAGTTTATAGTTTCTGATTTTAATATCCTGCGAAAGCTGTCTATAATACGATGCAATAAATAATAAACTATTCTTTACCTCTCTATTATTACTATTGTATAATTTAGTTATGTGACATGAGTAAAAGTTTGGGAGATCGTGGCAACGCAATTACTTCACTGTATCAAATATCCTTAACAGTCGCCAGAAATTTTATCCATCTTAACAGGTTAACAAATTTTAAAAGTATAAAGCTTACTTTTAACACTTGAATTTGAAGATGTTATAATAGAAAATAATTTCAAATATTAATATGTAACAAATCGTGCAAAATTGTCCTATTTTCTTTTTTTAAAGAAAAATCTATAGCCAATATACATTATACATATCCAAATTAAAATCATCATTGCCAATTATCTCTTTAGATGTAGAGCGTAGGTAAAGCACAATTTCGCAAAATTCAGTCAAGTCAAATTCCAGTCAAATGCGCTTATTAGGTCAAACTGTATATAAATATGCGTTTAATTATACCATGCATTTGGTCAACATTAATTACAGTTAGACTTAATAAGCGCATTTGACTGGAAGCTTTCTCACAATTTGACGGAATATTGCGAAAGCTATTATTCCCTTCATAGAAAAGATTTTTTGTCAAATTTTTATTGTTTTAGGTACGAGGAATGCGAAGAAATTTTGGATACAATTCTGAGCAATCAGTTCACTCAAACACATTCAGATAAATCTATGCTTATTGGGTAGGTTTTTAATCTTTTTTTCAGGGGTGTATATTTTGCATTGGATCCCCTACTAAAGGGGGGAGGGCAAATAAAAATATGTGGGAGGGAGGAAAAATGAAGATTAAACAGTCCTGAAAATTTTTTTTTTCCTTTTTGCGAGGAATAACAAGAAAAATTTGTAGGCCCGGAAATGACAAGGATAAAGAGTAATGAAAACACTTTTCCCCCTCCTTGGGGAAAAAAGTACATTAATCCCACTTCCCTAAAAACTTGAATAATGAGGAATAATCAAGAAACCAAAATTTTAGAGCTGAAAGTTATCATCTGGCAAGTGTATTGAGATATCAAAACAGAAGGCCTATCAAACTAGCACAACACAGGAAAATAATTTATTGGTGTTTTTTTTTGTTGAATAAATGGCACTTAAAGTTTTTGCACATTTTCAAATATTTTTAAAAATATTTATGGCGGTGGAATGGTTTATAATTTACGCTTATAAAGGGTTCTTGAGTGAACGGGTGAAGGTGGAATTAACTTTCCACTTTTAATTTTAGTTTTTAACAAACAAAAAATAGATAATAGATATTTAGTTTTGGTTTTTTTCTTCTCTTTTTTTAAAGGAATGAGTAACCTTCCCCGAAAACAATTTGTTAGACATATTCATTTTCATCCCTGAAAATAAAAATTAATAAGTTACTTAACAATCTATAAACAAAAATATCACTAATACAAAGTTTTCAAACAGTACAAGTAATGGAACGCACAGTCACTACACTCCCGTTGCCAGTTTAGGGCCCCTAGAACTAGAGATGGAGGCATTCAAACTTATTGAAGCATGTACAAGATATTTTGAGGATGATAGAACGTAAGTACCTTGATGTTTGTTTATGAATCCTTCAAAAAATGCGATGAAATTAAGTGAAAAAATAAGCATATGTAGAATAAGGAGGAATAGAAATGAAAACCTCAAATATTTTAGGGAATATTGAAGAAAAGTTGCGCATGCGCAATAAAAACATAATATGAAACTTGAATGGTACACATGTCAAGTTGGGACAAAACTGAAATAATATCTTTTTAATGAAAATATATCGAAAAGTATTAGATTTTTATGTCTCTACTGCATAGAAATTAAATTTATGTTTATCTAATATTGCTTACATTTCACCACTGTCAATGTACTTTATGACGCAACTTGCGTAATCACTCGATTACGAAATGTAAACGTAACTTGCGTATAACTCAACAATTAATAAAATACTTTATGATAATAATTGAAATTAAAATACTTAAAAATATATAATTGGATATAAACATCCTTTACTCTCAGACCTTGAAAGAATTAAAAATCAGCTGCTAAGGATTTTTTGTAAACAAATTCATGCGCAACCCTAATACAAATGCCGTGATCATTATTTCTTAACCAAATATTTTTGAAGTCATTTTTTTTACTAAATTCATGTTGAAATTAATTTTTGTTTAAAGTTTTGCTCATACTAGGTTGTAATCCATTGTGAATAGGACAATTATGGCTGGACGATTGGCTGTATGGCTTTTAGTATACTATTAAAAAAGGCATTTATTTTTCATATCATTTCTCGATAATATCTGAAATCATGTGATTTTACTACAAGCCTTGTAGCCATTTAGGGCTTTCAAAAGTTCCAATTTCATTTCAGGCTAGCCAGGCAGAATCTTCTACCTGGATTCTATTCTATACTTTATCTTCTTTGAAGCATATGTAGAATTTCTTAATACAAGGAAAACGTTATGACTATAATTGCTAGTGTAGGTTGTATTGTCTGGGATGAAAGCACTTCTACTTTACCTTCGCCATTATAAAATTGTAAAAGCAAAAGGATCAAAATATTTTTGAATTGATTGACATCTATTTTATGCTTTCCTTCGTCCATGCTCCTCATTTATATGAGAGTACTATTAATAAGGTTAGTTTAATATGGAACATCTACCAAAATTCTAGGCCAGATTGATGTAATAATTGAGTAGCTTACATGATAATTGCGGGTCAGTTTATAATGTAACATAGAATACAGACAGCTGTGCGCGAAGCTTACAAATCAAACTATGATTCTCACCTCCGTTCTCCGTATACATCTGAATCCTAACTTCAGAGAATCAGGGTTACATAACATACATACATAATCCATTTCCAGATTACCCTGTCGACAGAATCCACGAATTGTTTGGTCCGGAGCGACTATCACTGAACTTGCCCTGGAAATTGGACATCACCTAATCAGGCTTCATAATCATATCGGGGCTGCCAGGTAATTAAAGCGAAGCTTTTCTATAATTAGTTCAGTTCGTTCGTTCGTCAGTCCATCCGTAATGCTTAACTCTTTTCGTTAATTGTCATCCTTGATTTATACAACAAAGCTGTCCTGCAAAGTAGTAGGATGTGTCATGTTTGTCTTATTGTGACTTATTAGACAGTTAAGACCAATATTAAACGCCCCGGATACTAAACAAGTTAATGAAACAAGTATCCGGCATACAACCAAATATTCGCAGAAAAAAAGGCATTTAGATGCACCTGTTTATGGGCAAAGGAATTACATAAACTCACTATCTTGCTTTGCAATTGATCACAGTATAAATTTTAACGTCTTTTGTTGCCAAGACTCGTTTCGGACCCTCTAATATGTTTTTTTATATTATTTCTAGGAGGGGGGGGGGGGGGGTGCATTGCAGTAGCCTAAAACCTCCATCAGACCATCACCAACTTTCCATGAAAATGGAGTAATGATCGGTCCAGACGTTCCCGAGATTTTCTGGGACACTTCCAACACATACAAACAACTGAAAACACCAAAGAAAACAAGGGGGGGGGAAGTTCTGCCACTTTCGCGTAAACAGTGTGCAGTGGACTAGGTATTGATTTAAGATTATAGGTTATTTAGGATAAAAGTTTACTTTTGGGTATTAGTTCACGTATATTTAATCATTTTTTGAATAGGTCTCCAGGTTCAGGTGCTGCAGGCTGGAAGGTCGTTTCTGGACAGGTAAAAAAATTAAAAAAATTTTGTTTGAAGAGTTAGAGAGCAACTTATAAAACAAAATATGCTTCTTTTTGAATGTTATTAACATATATGCAGAAAAAATTAAATTCGGCCTCCAGGTTCAGGTGCTGCAGGCCTCTAGGTACACTCTGGACAGGTAAAAATTAGGTTTTCTTATTTGAAGAGTTAGAGGTACACTTATTTAACCAAATATGCATCTTTATGGATGTTATCATCATATTTGCAGAAAAATTTAAAATCGGCCTCCAGGTTCAGGTGCTGCAGGCCTCCAGGTACACTCTGGACAGGTAAAAATTAAAATTTCTTATTTGAAGAGTTTGATGTACACTAATTTAACCAATTATGCATCTTTTTGGATGTTATTACCATATTTGAAGAAAAAATGACAATCGGCCTCCAGGTTCAGGTGCTGCAGGCCTCCAGGTACACTCTGGACAGGTAAAAATTAAAAACATTTATTCGAAGAGTTAGAGGTACACTTATTTAACCAAATATGCATCTTTTTGGATGGTATTACCATATTTGAAGAAAAAATGACAATCGGCCTCCAGGTTCAGGTGCTGCAGGCCTCCAGGTACACTCTGGACAGGTAGAAATTAAAATTTGGTATTTGAAGAGTTAGAGGTACACTTATAAAACAAAATATGCATCTTTTTGGATGTTATTACCATATTTGAAGGTAAATTGACAATCGGCCTCCAGGTTTAGGTGCTGCAGGCCTCCAGGTACACTCTGGACAGGTAAAAATTTAAATTTCTTATTTAAAGAGTTAGAGATACACTTATTAAACCAAATATGCAACTTATTGGATGTTATTACCATATTTGAAGGTAAATTGACAATCGGCCTCCAGGTTCAGGTGCTGCAGGCCTCCAGGTACACTCTGGACAGGCAGTTATAATATTTTTTGATACTTTTTTATTTGGACACCTTACCTGGATCCTGGTGACCACTGGTGACTGCTTGTGGCCGCTGGCAAGGTAAATTCCAATAAAGGTAATATTTGATATTAGAGGAAAGGTTTCTAAATAGAAAATTATTAAAATATAATAATATGACAAAATTTATTAAGTCTTCTATTTTTGTTCCAGGCAGGCTCTAGGTAGCCTCCAGGAGCCTGCTGGACAGGTTTAAAAAATCAATTTTATAATTTGTTTTATTTAGATGAAAGGTTTGAGTTGTGCTCCAGATAGGGTCAAGGTGGCCTCCAGGAGCCAGCTAGATAGATCTGTATTTATTACTTTTTGTTTATGTATGGTTTTCCACACATATGCAAAATATAATTCTGTCTTGGATATAATATTACAGATACTCAGAATGGGGAATGCAATTTCAATAGGATTCAGATTATAAAGTATAGATGCTAGTGAAATAATTTTAAAATTACTACTGAGAGAGGTTAATTTTATCCAGATGTCATTCAGAGCTACAGATTCTCCATCCAGGTTAGTAAAATATAAAGAAATTCTTAGATTGTATATTCAATCCACGTCTAAAGAAAAAGGCAGGAATTCCTGACACTTTCTGGCAAAAATTGTATTTATTTTTATATTCTATATTTGTAAAAGTTCCTCTGATATTCTAAATGGCCGACTGTTTGTCTGTGCATATGTAAGAAATATTATGGAATAAATGTAAATTTCTTGGCAACTAGGTACTCAAGATAATATGCTTACTTTTTTTTAGTTGGAAATTCCCTATGCCAATAAGCATTTTCTTGGTCTGTTGGTCTATCAACAATGTCATGACGTCTAAAGACTTCAAAGGAAAATGTGATTTTGTTTTAATATATTCTAAAAAGATCTCAAAAATCTTTTTTTGTTTGTCTTAGGAGAAAGAAAAGAAGAGGCCATGTTTCTACTCCAGTAAAGAATATAGTTGTGTACAGGTACTTAATTTTCTTTCATATATTTTAAAGTTGGAAGTATAAGTTTGACAGATTGCTTTGCACGTTTGAGAGGATCTCTTTAAAATCCAATAATCACCCTAAAATTTTCAAATTCAGGAGAAATACACTGGTAATTTGTAAAAGCAAAGCTTTTCTGTAATTAGGGATGGTCTGTCCGTTACAGTTAGCTCTTTTCGTTCATTCAAACAGGTTAAAATTGCTCTATCAATTTCAAACTTTGCATGCTGATTTCTATAACAGTTAGGTACGACTTAGAAAGCGCAGCAACTCTATAATTGTTACACTGGAAATAAGTAAATGACGAAAGTTATGTGAATATTATTTAGGATAACATTGCAAATTTTATGCTCTAATTTTTTATATAAAGTTTCTTTTATATTTCTACATAGTATACCTTTCTTTTAAATAAAAGATTACACATTTGATTTACCTGTCCAGCAGGCTCTTGGAGGCCGCCTACAGCCTGTCTGGAGCCTTAAATGCTATATTATACTAAATTATTAGGTATAATTTAGCCATTTTCTTTTTAGAAACCATTCCTATAAATTCAAAAATAACCATTTAGGATTTTTTAACTGGCTACCAACAACCAGCAGTCAACAAGATCCAGGTAAGGTTTCCAAATTAAAAAGTATTAAAAAATATTTTATCTGCCTGTCCAGAGTTGACCTGGAGGCCTCCAGTACCTGAACCTGGAGGCTGATTGTCAATTTATCTTCAAATATGATAATAACATCCAAAAACACGCATATTTGGATTAACAAGTGTACCTCTAACTCTTCAAATAAGAAATTTTAATTTTTACCTGTCCAGAGTGTACCTGGAGGTATGCAGCAACCTGAAACTAGAGTCCAATTTGAATTTTTTCTGTAAATATGATAATAACATCCAAAAAGATGCATATTTGGTTTAATAAATGTACCTGTAACCCTTTAAATAATTTTTTTAAATTTTTACCTGTCTAGAATGGATCTGGAGGCCTGCAGCACCTGTACCTGGAGGCCGAATATCAATTTACCTTCAAATATGATAATAACATCCAAAAATACGCATATTTGGTTTAATAAGTTTACCTCTAACTCTTTAAATATTTTTTTTAAAATTTTTTACCTGTCCAGAATGTACCTGGAGGCCTGCAGCACCTGAACCTGGAGGCCGATTGTCAATTTACCTTCAAATATGGTAATAACATCCAAAAAGATGCATATTTGGTTAAATAAGTGTACATCAAACTCTTCAAATAAGAAATTTTAATTTTTACCTGTCCAGAGTGTACCTGGAGGCCTGCAGCACCTGAACCTGGAGGCCGATTTTAAATTTTTTTGCAAATATGATGATAACATCCATAAAGATGCATATTTGGTTAAATAAGTGTACCTCTAACTCTTCAAATAAGAAAACTTAATTTTTACCTGTCCAGAGTGTACCTGGAGGCCTGCAGCACCTGAACCTGGAGGCCGATTGTCATTTTTTCTTCTAATATGGTAATAACATTCAAAAAGATGCATATTTGGTTTAATAAGTGTACCTCTAACTCTTCAAAGAATTTTTTTTAATTTTTACCTGTCCAGAGTGTACCTGGAGGCCTGCAGCACCTGAACCTGGAGGCCGAATTTAATTTTTTCTGCAAATATGTTAATAACATTCAAAAAGAAGCATATTTTGTTTTATAAGTTGCTCTCTAACTCTTCAAACAAAAAATTTTTAATTTTTTTACCTGTCCAGAAACGACCTTCCAGCCTGCAGCACCTGAACCTGGAGACCTATTCAAAAAATGATTAAATATACGTGAACTAATACCCAAAAGTAAACTTTTATCCTAAATAACCTATAATCTAAAATCAATACCTAGTCCACTGCACACTGTTTACGCGAAAGTGGCAGAACTTCCCCCCCCCTTTATTGACAATCTCTATATTTCATTTATTAATCTTACTTTTTTTTTAGAGAACTACGAGCTTATATAAAATGGGCCCTAAAATTATCACAAACAAATTGTCTTCCACTACACTCTTGCGATTTTCTAATAGGTAACCTTAGTAGAAACTTCTCTTTAACCAGTTTATGTCGGTATGTTACATATGAATTAATATATAGATGGTCCATCTGACTCCAAAATTCATCAAACTTATAAAAGGAATCCATAGCAGACGAAACACTCTTGTTTATTTTTTGCATTCAAATTTACAATATTTTTTTAAGTTAGAAAGCCAATTCTAAGGAATTCAATTATTCATAGCTACCTTTATGTAGGCTTTGTCATTTGCAAAACTAGCACTTAATTATCAGAAAAGTTGTAAAAATTACTTAAACAACTTTCATCCAAGGTGGTTTCCCCCAAAGTGCCTATCGATCTCTGAAACCACCCCTTTCCCCCTTAAATTTCAAATAAATAAAAAAATTGGGAGGGATGGTGTTTTTTCCTTTATGTGGCCTAAGCTCTCGGCGCCCCAACCCTGCGGGGCAACTCCGTACCCTTTATAACCTAACCTGGTCAAAAGCAATTAAGAAAAAAAGAAAAATCTCCTTCTAATTTAATTTATTTCAAAATATTGGGAGGGGGCGGGGTTGTTCTTGATTTTGCACTTTGAGAAAAACCGCCAAAATAATTTTTAGAACTTGCCAAAAGTAATCTGAATTGTGACGACGAGGCTCAAGCTTTTGTCCAACTGAATGGTGTTCAAGGCATCATGGCAAGTGTTCTCAGTGAAGGACAGAAAGACAGGGTAGGTAACATTTCAGTTGTTAAGATTCTAAACTTACTTGATTGACCAAAATAATACCCACTGTTAAAATAATTTTGGTTTAGATATTTTTAATAGCTGATTTTAAAAGTACTAATTGCTTCGCCCTAGGGAGAGCAGTAGATGTAAGAAAAATAGCAGCTTATGCTAACAACGAAATTAGTTCGGGAAAAAAATCATGAAACCTATACGTGATTTTCAGCTGTCGTTAGGGGACAGTACATAGTAGAATTTACGACCTTTTATCTGCCCCAACAATATTATTTTATTGTTAGTAAGTTCAGAATAAGATATACTACAGTAGAGTCAAAAGAATTGTTCGTACAGTTTTGGAATCGTGCTATATATTGATTGTAAGTTTCAGAAAATAATTCCCCTGCACAGTTGGGGGGTGCGGGGGGGGGGTGTAAAAAATTTGTGGCGGTAAGAAATAAAATGAAGAAATTGAGCCATATTTGTAATGTATTTAATCAAATAAAGAAGAAAACTTTAATTAGCTGAATTTATTAAGGGGAGGGGAGGGCTACTTCATTTATGTTTTCATTTTCCCCCTATTCTTGGGGAAAAACAAGGAGGGGGGTAAATGAAATATTTTCAAGGAGGGGAAAAAATAATCTTGTGAATAATATACACCCCTGAAATAATTTCTAAATGTTTAATTGTTTCTATATCTTTACATCCGTGTAAGAACTATTGTTATAATTGTAGGTAAAATTAGATGATGATACAGAGAGTAGGAAAGATAATATGCCCGGGCACCATCACTTCAGATCTGCTTCCCCTGCTTTATATAGGCATCAACTTGTACAGACAACATTTTTAGGTAATTTTATTCAAATTTTGGGATATATTGAAAGAAGCCTGCAGGAAATACAGCGCTCTAATTGCTGAAAGACTGCCATAAGTTGACCCAGTAGGTACCCAAAATATGAAGCCGTTATCTTCAATAACAAAAAGTTTTAAGCATCTTAAAATGTATGTCATTTTAGAGAGTTTAGTAAATGATCTAGTATAAAGTAGCCGCAACAAAAACTAACGGCTCCGGCTTCTTCCCAAAATCAAGAAAAAACTCTTATTTTTTACTTTTGAAGATTTTAAAATTTCAATTTTTGCGAATAATGGACTTGAAACACTTAAAATGGTCTTCAAATTATAACATTTAAACATCAAGTGTAATCAAGGTATAAAAATCTTTTTTCCAGATGTTTTTTTAGCTACCCCTGGGGCTGGAGCCTTTCTGAAAATAACTGCTCCGGTTCCCTGAATTGCAGAATTCTGACTTTTTCTTCTGACAAATTTTCTTATGTTTAGATGATAAAGAAGATTGTATCTGTGAAAATTGTTGTAATAACCTCCTTCTTGGTGTATATCTTAAGTTTGCTAATACTTGGGTAAATATACTTATAATAAACTAACAGGATGTCTGCCTGTCTCTGTTTCTAACGAAGAATCTCGCTAAGCACTGAACTGATCGGGTTCTCCTTTACAGGGTAGCTTCTCGTATGTCCTGAGAAGGTCTATAACTATTTTGGGGGAGGATACCACCACCCTCTCAAAAAAAAAACAACCCTCAAAAAAAATTTTAAAAATGGTTTATCTAATATACCTCCCCTCTCTGCTAGTGCCCCTGGAGGCACCAATCAAGAGATAAGAAAAGTCCTAATAGTTTTTTAAACAAAGCTTTTTTTATAAAACTTTTGGTAGGCTAAGACCAGGAAATTTTTTTTGTTTGTTTTGTTACTCGTCATTTGAATACCAGTGTAATTATTTTTTAAGAATTGATATTTATTTAAGGCTCGAGCTTTAATGATGTCAGGAGAAAATAGAGCAGCAAAGTTGGCCTTTCAGACTATTTCAAGTAATATTGTAAAAAAGGTAGGTACGATAATACATTCTCAGCTGCAGATGCAGAGAGTTTAAATGAGTGTGGCTTTGCTACTTTTAAGTAAAAGGGGACTATGCACGAACTAGAGCACGTGATGTCAGCACCTTTTGTAAGGCTAAGTGAAATGAAAAAATTTAAGTTCTACCATGGTCTTGACAAAAAAAGATTAGAACATATTACAGCTGAAATTATAAACTATCATTTGCTTTAACACAATATTACCTAGTCTTTTTCGAGAGAAAAAAAACGAAAGGTAAATTGTAATAATTCAAAAAGTTTGATTAATATACTTTTTCATTTTACAGCATTTGATGATATTTTGCCGTGAACTTTAATTTTGCACTTTGAACTCAACAAAACATTTAACGAAGGAGAGTTTTTTTCCGTTCTTACTAAATTGATAAAAAAATTTATGTACTACCTAGTCAAATTAGTTTACAATGCATGCTAAGTAGGGTTGGCAATCCGCCAATTTTTCGGCCTTATTCTGATTCTTACAAAAATTCGCCTAAAAGAAGCGGATTAATCTGTGGATTGCGGATTGCGAATTTTCGGATTATGTTTTGCGTATTCTAGCAATATTTTTAAAGGTCTTTTTTTATAAATAAAAAATTCTAGCCCCTACAACGGTCATTTTTCAACCCCTACTTAACCTAACCTAACATAAAATAAGCTTGAAAACCTTCTGTGAAGTTAATTTAAAAAAAAAATGAATGCTACCCACCGTTTTACTTGTAGTTAAGAAACAATAAAATGCTTTTTTGGTTTTTGTCTGCCACATTTTAAATAAAATTTCTTTAAGAGGTACCTACAAAAGTCACAAAAAATAAGTCCGAATCCGCAATTTGAATTAAGGAATGCGGATTCGGATTCTGGGTCCAAAAATTGGGCGGATTTTGGATTTTCAACCCTAATGCTAAGTTAATAGACAAACTATCATTATTAATTAAACTATTATTAAGGTGAAGACTAAGTATAGCGTTGGAGCCAGATGTCTTGATCAAGATATGGACGGTACAACACTTAATTTCCAATCCATCTATTTCGGTAGGTTTTTATGATTAGAGCTATTCAATAATTTTAATAGTTCGTCATTTTCTTTTTCCCTTTTATTTTCTACTTTTATGCTTAGAATCTCACAAAATGCTGTACCGATATCATTCAAAGGGAAGGTTCTTCCTCCCTTACAAGATAAATCGCCCCTAGAAATAAAGTGCCGTATATTTTACCATAGTATGAAAATATTAACAAAGTAATTTCATCAGGAAGCTTAAAGGATATGACAAAGGCCGACAAATTGATGTACATACTCAATGATAAAACACCAAATTTCTCCTTCTGTACCTAGATTACAATTAGCGGTTAAAATATTTGGACACTTACCTAATAAACCAACCAATCAAAATTCATTTTAAGACAGAAAAGTTGTTAAGCCAAAGAATAAACATAAATATACAACATAAGGAAATAGTGTAATAGTTCCTCCCTCCCTGATTTTCATGTATTTTAAGCTTAAGTTAATAGATATAATAGATATTGGATAAAAAGATACCCCTTTAATAAATCTATGTCAAATTCAGAGAACCTGTTACTAGAGGCTGAAAGTCTGGCCTTTTCTGGAGACTTAGATGCAGCAATAAAGGTATCGTTTTATTCATCCAGCATGGCTTCGAATCCGATTAGTATCCGCTGGATTAGCACTGGTTCTCAGCCATACTGAAATCATGTATGGTATCGTATTATAGACAATATTCCACGAACAATAAGTTTTTATAGCTATTCAATTTTCTATCCGCGGAAAGTTGTCTATAATACGAGGCGATAATTAACTATTCTTAGTTTGTAATTTTATTCAAAGCTATATTTCTTAATTCCATGATTAAATTATCTTTGATAAACAGAATTTAACCTTCTAATGTTTTTAATTACTTTTCAGCTTTCTGAATCCATTCATTTACCTGGTTCAAAAACAAAAGGCAGGAAAAAAACATTTACCGCAAAACATGATATAGAAAAAAATCCAATTATGGTCTGCTACTCAATAATTTACTTGTTTACGTTCTTATGGCCGTCCCCTTAAACATATCAACAAATAGTGCCGTGTCTGGACAAAATAATTATTCAAATAAAATGACTTAGACGTTTAGCCTGTATGTTTAGAAAATCAAATAACTGATTTTGCTTTATTTAATACTAGCGGATACGCCACTATACAAAGAAAAAGAAAAAAAGTTTGGAGGGAGGGGGGGGGGGTTCTATAGACGATTTCTCTTGGGAGGTTGGTGGTACCTTCCCCCATATAGTCATAAATCTTCCCAGGACCCATGAGAAGCTACCCTGTGATGGAGAACCATATCGGTTTAGCGGTTAGCGAGATCCTTTGGTACAGATAGACAGACCGAGACTATGTTACTTTTTTTGTATTATATTGACCTTGTTCAAATAATAAAAATATAAGTATAACAACGTCCTTAAGTAACGAAGCACAAAAAAATCATGGAATGGACAAACGGATAAAGGGAGTTTTATAGCAGATGTACAGTTGTCACAACAAATAAAAGAAGAAGGCAGAATATATGCAAAAACTCAAATTAACCACGAAACCTTTAAAAAATGAGAGGTTGTCTTTTAAGACAGGGCCGCCAAATATACATCTTGGCAGTGAAAATTCAAAGCGTTACGGACTGACTGATGGGATGACAGACGGACTGACTGTTAGTGAAAGTGAATAATAGAGTAGCTTCACCAATAAAAACAATACCTAATCAAGCTGAAAAATACGTTTAAATGTTTTGATAATCAGATGAAATTATTGTTGATGTGAGACTGTGTCATCTCAACCCAACTTTGGTGTTCAGAATTATAGAACTTAAATCCTCACTTAGCCTAGCAATTAAGGAATGACCAATATTATTTACAATAGCTTATTAAATGAGAGGGTAAGTTTCGTAAATTGATGTTGTAATGTATATAATACGTCCCTAAGATCTGTGGTCTTCGTATACAGAAGGGCCAGACAGAAAAAATACCTTAAACCCATCCCAAGACTTAAATCTGAAAATATAATAACCTAAAACCATCACAGGGCCTATGTGAAGCTTCCCTAAAACAGAGAATCCAATCGGTTCAGTGGTTATTAGTACTATACATAATAGGATTACTTAGGTCTTACAGCAAATTTTCATGTTCTCTAATAAAGTAAAGCTTGTAGCAATTTTTCCCCTGTCATAATATCCACGTCTATTCTACTCTATCCAATGATTTTTGGTTACTATAATTTGAAATTAAAGACGTAATCTTTTCAAGCTCTTTCACAACTTGTTCAACATTAATAACCTCCGCTCCTTTAACTTTTTAAAGCATTTTTTACTCTAGGTTAGGTAATATTCTGTAGCCCCTGCAAGGTTAGGGCAGTTTTAGGTCAGGGTTCAAAAATACGAAAAATCTACCCTCTTTCCCTTATTTTCAATTATTTCAAAACAAGAGAGGGGGATGATTATTATCAGCCCCACAGGGTTACGGCATTTGAATATCTACCTTTCTTCCTTATTTTCAATTATTATTATAAAAATAACGATTATCATTTCACTTTATGAAGATCACTTTTTTAGAAGTGTGATTCTAAACTGTAAAAAAAAACATTATAAAAATACCTAATTGGCCTAAAATGTGTCAGAAACCGGAAGTGGACAGTTTGACAAACGATATGAGCAAACTTTTTGTGAACAAGTTGATGTCAGATTATCAGGGCCAGTGCACCCCAGTGGCGGACAGACCAAACAAAACTTGGACAAGTAAGAACTTAATTATAAAGAATAGAATTAGTTTTCTTGTGTTTACAGAAGTAGAACAATTATAAATGAATTTAATGAGTAGTTTCCTACTATAATAAAACAGTCATTTAGTAGTTTTTATACTATTTTTGAATGGTATAAAAGGTTTGTGGCCTGTTTTAGAGATGCCGTGTCATAGAGTAGTTTGAAAAGTGTCCCAATCTTGGATCCTGGATCCAAGAATTCAGCGTTGTGGATCTGAAGCCGAGGAGCCGGGACCCGCTATATTTTGCCGGAGCTGGAGCTGTTATTTTCGTTAAAAAACGGCTCCGGGTTAGCTAAAAAAGAGATTTTTGATTGGGGGGGGGGGGGGGAGGTAATGATACCATCTCGTAATCAATTTCCATTGAAATTTTGCATGAGTAATCCTTGTTAGGTATATTTTCCCTAAATCGAACAAAAAGTTAGAAAAGTGATGGCTAACGGCTGGCGGCTCAGCCGTTTTGCCATTTTTTGTCTATCTTTAGTGCAAATTAGTCACGAAACCTATCTCCACATAATATACTCTTTTTCGTAATTAATGATGATTTTGCCCTGAAAATAGACAAAAAAAACGGCTAAACGGCTAAGCCGCCAGCCGTTACTTTTCCATTTTTTTACTCATGCTCAATTTCAGATCGAAATTCGAATTCTAAGTGCCATTTATTCATTGATTACGAGATGATTGCATTACCCCCCCCCCCCCCCCTTATAATTTGGTAACTCTGTTGTGTCGTGTGCAAATGCCTTTTTTAAGTTTTTCAAGTCCATTTTTATCACAAATTGAACTTTTAAAACCTTCAAAAGTCAATAATAGGTCAGAGCCAGAGCCGCACTAAAATCAAACTGGTGTATAGATTAAGCTGTATTTTATTTCAGAGGCACCAACAAAGAAGTTTTATCCGTCCCTGGGAGTTGGCGACGCCGAGCATTTAGCAAAGGTAATGTGTACAGCTTATACCAACATCGAAATTAATTGGAAAAAATATTAATATTATGTTATTAAGTAAAATAGTCTAAAACCAGTCTAGGACCTATGTGAATCAGAATCTTACGCCAAAAAAGGAGAATTCAATCAGTTCAGTAGTTATTGAAATCTTTAGCTTCAGACTAAAACATCTAACTAAATCTATAAATAATACAAAGTAAAACTATGTCTGTATGTTCGTCTGTCTTTCTGTATGTCTGTCCGTCCGTCTGTGTATATTGTAGCTTTTTATAGGTCCTTGGAAGGTTTATAGCTATTTTTGGAGAGCCTCAAAGCAGAAATCGCCCTTAAAAAATGCGCTCCATCCCCCCCCCCCTTATTATTATCCATATTTTTTCTTTTTTAAACTAAAATGAGAGCGGGAGGGGATCCTCTAGGGGGGCGTATGATTAAAAAATGTTTGATTTTCAGGAGTTAGAAAAGCTAAATATGTTCGAGGAAACAGAACAAGAAAACGAAGACGACAAAAATATTCTGCCGCTAAAAAGTGTAAAAGGAAGCTTGGCATCCAGACGGAAGCTGTGCAACCTGGAGGCCATGATTGACACACCAGAGGATGTGGACAAAGGTTCAGGAGGTCAGAAACCAAAGATTACAATAACAAGTGAAACACCAAGGTACAACTTGTCAGCAGAGTTATTCTGCCTTTTTTATTTTCTCTCCTGTTTTTAATGGTTCTCATTTGATTTTTTATTATGAAGATTCTTAGAGCCAATGAATATCTATTTTACAACTTACGTTTTCAGTGTCTCCATTTGTAATGCATTGAGGAATATTTCTCTGTAATAATTTTGTGGTCTGAACTTTTGTCTCTGTAGGCCTACAAAGAAAGAGTAGAACCTAGAATTTTAAATTTTCCTAATCGCATCATATTATAGACAACTAACCGCGGTTATTTAAAGGAAAAATTATAAGATTTAAACCAGGGAGTAAGGGAGAGGACAATGGATCGAATATTCAATTTTTAGAAGTCTCAGACTTTGGGTACTGGCTTAAAGGGAATGTGCAAGAATTTAGCAGTTTCTGACTGACTGGGTACTAGCGCACAGAATGCCGCTAACTCGTTTGTTAGTTTAGAATATTGAAGACAAGTATCAAGAAACTTAATTTGTAATGAAGTGGCTGGTTTTAACATTTTTTTTTCTCTCCAGAAAATATCATTTCATAAATAAAGACTTTATTGTGATATTTGTTTAATAAAAAATCTAAGGATCCAATTAAATTTTGGGTTATGGGACTATGGGTTGAATGGGTTCCAGGGAGATTTTTCTAGTTATTAATTACATAATGGTTAGGTCAGTCTGATGTGCTGGTAATATAATTTTCAAATGAATGTTTTTTTCTTGGAACTTTCTTCTTATTTTATTGTTTTCTGTATTGTATTGACTTCCTTTAAAATTTCCTCCATATTTTTCGGATTAATCTAGATTTCAAGGTCTTTCAGCAAATACTCTTAAATTGAATTAATTGCCCATGCTCATTGTCCCATCCCTTACTCCCTGGATTTAAACATATTTTGTTAGCTCCGTGGGGCCGAAGGCTCGGATTCAAATCTAGTTTTAATTTAATGATTTTTATTTGATATTCATTGAAAATTGTCGGTAATACGACGCAACACTTGATATTAAACCGGTTTCAATCCAGCGGATATCAATCGGTTTTGAAGCAATACCTACTGGAAATCTCCATATGATATTTCATAGGAAAAGTCGAAGTGACCTGCCCTCTGTGTCAGTAAAGAAGAAAATACCAGCTAGTATGAGAAAGGTTTTGTCTCCAAGTAGCTCAAATCAGAAAGGTAAGAGCATTCTACTATGGATATCTATAATACAAAGTAGCTTTATGTCTGTCCGTCCGTCCGTCTGAAGCTTAAGATCTCGGTAACCACTAAACAGATTCTACTTTTCAGGGAATATATCTACTGGTCATGTGGTGGTTTTGTAATATTTTCTTGGTTGGGGGGTTTGAAATCTAAATAAAAAATTTCACAAATAAATTATGTAAACATGGGTCTAGGGATAAATATTCTCAATTTTATGGTGGGGGGGGGGGTAGATATACCACACTTTTCTGGGATCTTGCTGAGTCAAGTATCAACTGTTGGGAATATCAAAGGATGACTCCATGCAAAATTTGAGCCGGATCCGGCCAAAACCGGCCGTGAATTTTATGAAAAACCGGTTTTTTCCGGTTTTTAGGGGGTATCTGTAAATCGATTCAGCTGGAGCAAAACCGGTTAGAGATACAAAAAATTTTACTTCACATGAAATTTAGCCAATGCAATTGCCTACAAAAATGTACTTCATCATCAACTTGATTGGACAACTCTTTCCCCTCCTAAATGTCCATTAAAACCTCGGAAACGGCAAAAATCGCCAAAAATCACGCCTTCGGCGGCAAATAACGGCTAAACGGTCAGCCGGAGGCGAATGAAACATAAATAAAGAAATGTCTGCCTCAAAAAGTTGTTCAACATCAAAGAGATGCTTGAAGTCTCTAAAACGACTCCTTCCCCTCCTTTTTAGTAGCGAAGCTACTCTATAATTCACAATGTCCGTCCGTCCGTCTGTCCTTTCGTCTGTCCGTCCGTAATTAATGAATTGGGGGAAACGTGATTTTCTCGGCTCCTATAAAAGATAGAGAGCTGAAATTTTTTGACAACACTCCCATCATTAAGGAGCACAATTAACTATAAAACATCAATGGTGGTCAAACTGCTTTTTAGCAGGTTTTAGGCTATTTTTTTATACTTTGCAAATTTTCCCCATATCTTTGGTGTTCATGGTCCGATTTTCAAAATTTTTTCAGTTAAAGATATCAAAATTAAATTTCCCGTCATTTGAAGAAAACAACAATGACGGTCAGACTGCCTTTTTGCAGGTTTTTGGCTATTTTTATATTTTTCACATTTTTCCCCATATCTTTGGTGCTTATGGTCCGATTTTCAAAAATTTTTCAGTTAAAGATATTAACATTAAATTTCTGGTGTTTTAAGAAAAGAAACAATGGCGGCCAAACTGCCTTTTATCAGGTTTTTGGCTATTTTTATATGTTTGACATATTTCCCCATATCTTTGGTATTTTTGGTCCAATTTTAAAACTTTTTTGCATTAACAGTTTCAAATTTTTTTCCCCCATTGTTATGTGCATCTAGTATGTAATTTACTTTAACCGTCTTCATCATACAAAATAAAACAAGGTTTCGTGTTTATTTTCTCCAATACATCTATTCTTGATTTTAATAAATACACTTTAAATCTACTTCTACGTATTCTTATCCACAATTTTTTGTGCTTCGCTACTTATGGATGTTGTCATCCTTGTTATATTTATGTAAGGATAGTTAAACAATGAATAGCCTGAAACTTATCATTGTTGAATGTTCTAGTGAGTCCATTACGTCATCTTAGAGAACATACAGGCTTACATCTTATCATTATGTTCTAGCAATTATTTATCTAATTTAGGCAAACTCTCAACAGACAAGAAATCCGTGAAAATCTATGAAGATGGTGAAAACTATGACAATGCTGATTTGAAAACTCCGGCTAAAAAATTGACCCTTGCCTCCGAGGACTGTGGAAAAACTCCAGGTATGATCGTAATATCAGGGTTGGTAGGAAAAGTCTAGGGCAGATTAAACCACGTGGTTTTTTTTCCGGTTTTAAACACCAACAAAAATGCATAGCAAAAGTTCACCTTGAAAAAAAATGTAGTTTTTGCCTCCATAAAAGGTCTTGTTTCTGAAGAAACTTCTTATTTTTTTTCTTAAATGCCTGTACACACAGTATAAAAACATTAGAATTTACAACAACAAAAAAGACTTCTTTCTATTTTTTAAAATAAAAATGTTGCTTTCTAAAAATAAGTCTTTTTTGTTATAAATTCTTTCTAATGTTTTTATACTGTGTGGTTTTTTCCCAATATTTAATAAGTTAAAACCGAACTTTTAAAGGTCAACGGACTTTTCTAGAAAAAGCTGGATTGTTGCCAACCCTGGACATATAGATTTATAATTATTGCCAAAGAAGGCAATCTTTTTGGATAAATCCGCCATTTTTTTTTACCAAAACTCCGATTTTGAATCCGAAACCCGTAATCAGGGTTTCGGATCCGGATCCGCAAGGATCCACATATTTTCGAGTCCAAGGATCCGGATCCGCAAAATATTGCGGATCCGGATCCTTGGACTAAAAAAAAGGCGGAAAAAATGGAAAAATCTACCTAAATTTATATACAATCTCAGACATTCTCTTGATGAGAGCCAATCTTTAAGGTTTAGGGTCAGACTTTAAAATTAAAAGTATTTTTGACTTCAAATTAAAGAATAAATATTTTTGAAAGGTTTGGTGATTTTATTTTTATTGTCAAGGATCCGGAACCGGATCCGCACTGACCAAATTTTGAGGATCCGGTTCCGGATCCGCAAAAAATCAATGCGGATCCGAAACCCTGCCCGTAATAATATAGATATTTAGCTCGGATATGTCCGGGTTATATATTCTGAAATGTATTCCTGGCAAATAAAGGGGGGAGGGGAATAGAGTAAGCTTCAGACAGACAGACGACAGCAGCGATTCTAAATGTTTTTTTGTTGTTGATACACTAGGGTTATGTTTAATATTGTTATAACAATAAGATTTACCATGGTTTAATATGAAAAAAAACTTTGAAATGCTAGGCATTTCTTTGGCTATATATCATTAAATGTTTTGTTGAGTTCAAATTAATATGACTCAAAAGTAAACTTATTCAATGTAAATGAATGTAAATGTTAATTTAGAAAAAGGGATGGTAACAAAAAATGCTTAACACTTCAAAGTTTTATTCATAGAAAACCATGATGAAACCTATTTTTTTAATTGGTATATCTATTTCAAACATAACCCTAGTATATTCACAAAGAAATATTTAGAATCACTGCTGGAAGGTGCTTAGAATCACTTGCTCTCGTTCGTGCATAGCCCCCTTTGTATATATATACCAAAAATCGTCTTTTTTAACATTCTTTACTTCAAAAAAATATTGAAAACAATTTTATAATTCAGGAACAACTAAGCGAGGGGGAAGGTCAACAAAGAAAACTACGACAACAGCAGAAAATTCATCAACTGAAAGATCAACTAGAAAATCTTCGAGATCTTCGGCGAAGCGATTATAGTAAACAACAGCCAAACTGTAAACTTAATTTTGTGCATTATACATGTATATACAGTGTGTTTTTTTATGAGAACTTTTTTGAAAGCAATTTTACCCCACATACAAAAATGGTTTTAGCGCATTTTTCTAAAACTCAAATAAAAAATGGATTTTCATTATTCGACTTTGGGACGCCAGTACTCGCTCCCTGGTTGAGATATGGCCTTCAAACTTTCATATGTTCGAGTAAATGGCCCCAATAAAATCTGTAGCTCTATGTTGCTTGCTCAACTTTGAAGCGTTTTGCAGCCATTCTTGCAAATAGTAGAAGATTTGAGCTTAAGAAAAGTGCGCTAAAATCATTTTTAGATGTTGACACCTAAGTTTTGAATTTTAGTATTTATATTCATAGTATATATACAGTAGGTTTTTTAGACACAAAAGATATGTCCTTTTAAATCAAATTGTTTATTATTAATATTTATGCGAATCTGCTCTATACATTTTTTGCCTGTGTTTCTGTCAGTTATGCTTTAAAAGACAAAAACCTTTCAGTTTAAAAAGGTATCAATTTTCATGAAGACTATTCTTGTTCTATTAAAGGGGGGGGGGGGGACGGATGTGCCACTTTTTGAAACCAAAAGTAAAACACGCATGATCTCAGCCCATAAAAGAGTTACAGCTCTAAAATTTGGCACAGATCAATTGCTTTTGTGGAGAACAATATGGAACTGTGAAGAAACGTCGGCGGAACCGCTGCTCCCGCCGAAAACCACCGTTTTCCCGCCGATTTTTTTTTGCCTTTTCTCGCCATAATAGACAATTTTGAATCATCTGAGATAAACTTTTTTTTCATAAAAAAATCCCTTATATTTTCACGTGACACTTGTAATATTTCAAACATGTCAATATTTTAAAATATTTAAAAGTGTAAAATCTTTTTAGTGTCAAGTGAAAATATAAGGAAAATTTTTATGAAAAAAAAAGTTTATCTCAGATGATTGAAAATTGTCTATTATGGCGAGAAAAGGAAAAAAAATTTCGGCGGGAAATCGGCGGTTTTTGGCGGGAGCAGCAGTTCCGCCGCCGTTTCTTCACAGTTCCATATTGTTCTCCACAAAAGCAAGTGCTGTGCCAAATTTTAGAGCTGTAACTCTTTTATGGGCTGAGATCATGCGCGTTTTACTTTTGGTTTCAAAAAGTGGCACATCCGCCCCCCCCCCCTTTTTAATTTTAAAAGGGGACGACTATGCACAAACAAGACCATGTGATTCAAAGCACCTTCCAACATTGATCCTTAGCATTTTTTTTTGTTTACTTTTGAATCACAGCAGTTTGAATTCAACAAAACATTTATTACTATTTGTTAAAAAAAATAATATTTCGAAGTCTTTTTTCATGTAAAACCATGGTGAAATTAAACTTAATTTTTTTTAATTGATATAACAATATTAAACATTACCCTAGTAAATTCACCAGAAAAACATTTAGAATCATTGATGGAAGGTGCTTAAAATCACTAGCTCTTGTTGTTGCATAGTCCCCTTTAGTCCTTACTTAGTTTTGTGGGGGAATAATCAAGGGTATGGAAGAATGTATTGCCCAAAAAACAGGCACAAGCTATGCACAGATAAGACTTACAAACAAAGGTTGCTCTTTAATGAATTTTAGTGTTTTTGAAACTTGACCATTAAGAAGGACCTTGCTTTATATTGCCTTGTAATACCTGGGATAATTAAAGTCAACACAACAACAGCAACCCCAGGTTAGGCCTAATAAAAGTTGCATATTTCAGAAATTTAAAATGCCTAGAGAAAAGCGTTCTGCTAGCCCTGAGCACAATGTTAAAAAGAGAAATAAACTGGAGTTGCAAGGAAATCAAGCCGAGGTAAAATATTAACGTAGGTTTAAATTCCAAGGGGCGATTTTTATCTTGAATTGGGGTGGGAGGGGGGGGGGGGGGGGGGCACAATCAGACTTAGATCCTTCTTCTTTTTCATAAAAATTAAAATCATACAACTTAGTAGCTTATAAAATTTCAAGTCTCAAAAAATTGTAAAAATCTAATTGCATTTTCAAGTTTTTAGATCAAATATTTAGAATAAAATATTCATGTAATTAAAACAAAACTAAAATTCACAACAACTTCTATTAGAAGTAAACTTACTCTATAGTTCATATTGTCTGTTTGTGACCATAACATTATGGCAATAATGCCAAGAGTTCTATAATTAGGGTCGGTATATCCGTCACAGACGGGTAGCTTTTTTCGTTAATTTAGGCATGTTAGAATTGTCCTATTTATTTCAAACTTTGCATGGTGATTCCTTTAGTAGTTAGGCATAAATTAGAAAGCGTAGCAACTATATAATCATTACCAGAATGTCCGTACCAGGGATAAGGGATAGGAAACCTGGCCATAAATTAGGTCGCGGCCTGGTTTTGAAAGGGATCATGCAACTTTTACCATTTGCCTAATTTAATGACCTTACTGGTGGACGGCTCATATTGGCTACCGCTCTAAACCAATAGTGTTCTGTGATTAATTGGTGATTGGTTGATACAAAACAAGCCCAAATCACAGATGGCGGAAATTTTAGAAGCAGACAATTATAGAAAAAATAATGATTTCGTCTGCTACGAAAAAATAAACATAAATGGTGTTAGATCACATTAGTTTAATTATTAAATCTGCTTAGAGTTAAACATTAAAAAAGGGCCATATAGAAAAAACAAAAATAACGGGATTATTTTTTTGGAAAGAAGGTAGCTACGAGTTTTCATTTGGTAGTTTATAAATTAGATGTTGTATTTTGAATTTTAAAAATTTAGTACGGAATTGAAACAACACCTTAACCCTAATTTTTGTACAATACAACACAGTACAGATATATCATTACATTATAGTTCCAAAGAACTTGATAGAATGTTACCCAAGTGCATATTTATTTATTTATTTTGAATTTTAATTAGCAATGAAATTTTCAAATAAAATTTTTACTCATTAATAAAAATGCAAATACTACAAACTAAAATCTGTCTGAGGGAAACCCAACGATAGCTTTCTGACAGTTCAAATTACCAAAGTAAAAGATAAAAAATTTTGGGAGAGATAAAACTTCATTTTAACAAAAGCCATTAATATATAGGTTTATAAAAAGTTATGTATTTTACTTTAAACTAGCTACCTGAATTTGATTCTATACTTTATCTACACACACACACACACACAGCTTTTTTATTAGCATTTTATACGAACCACTGCGCTATCCCAAAACTGGTTTATTAGGCTAGAAATAGGCCTAGGCTTGAAATAGGCCTGAAATAATATTTTCCTACGTTTCCCATCCCTTATCCCTGGTCCGTACGTCCATTTTAATTATGTTGATTTTTTTTACTTTTTAACAACAAATTTTTATGTGATCTGATTATCCGATTGATTTGACTTTTGGTAAATTGATTCTTGGGACAACAAAGTATAATGTTAAAAGCGAAGCAACTTTATAAGTCTTAAAAATGTAAGTATGTCCATAAACATTATCCTATATCAGGCAGTTTTTCAAAAAAAATTACTTACAATTTTGCTTCGTCTCTCACACATTCTGATTATTCAGTTCTGACACTATACAAGTGTTAATGTCCGTTTGTCGTACCGTTTCAGTGCTTCGCTTTTATGGATGTTGTCATCCTTGTGTTCTAACTACTATTACGGATTTTTTCTCCAGAGAGTTTACTATGAGTATACTATTTACTTGGTTCGCCGCCCATCTAACAAAAGATTTAGTGTGGTTGTATGGAGAGTTGGATGTGAAATATGAAATATTGTTGAAATTCCACTCTAGTTGTTCCTAAATCAAATAGGTCAGGCTATTGGTAAAGGATTCATGGACTTGAGATATATGTGGGAGGGGTTAAAAAATGATATTTTTCCATGAAATCTTGTTACACTGTTTGAAACCAAAACTTAAAGTCAAAGGAAGTCAAATAAAAAAAAAGTTACAGCTCTGAGATTTGGCATGACAGTTGCTAAAAAGAGTTACAATATTTTCTCGCCAAATTAGATGATTTTCAATCATCTAAGAAAAACTTTTTTTCTCATAATAGTTTCCTTTATACTTTCAATTGACACTTGTAATATTTGACACTTTTCAAATATTGACATGTTATAAATATTACAAGTGAAAACATAAAGGAAATCTTTATGAAAAAAAAGTTTATCTCAGATGATTTAAAATTGTCTAATTTGGCGAGAAAAGGCAGAAACAGCTGTCTTCACAGTTCCATATTGTACCTCTCTAAAGCAACTGCCATGCCAAATCAAATAACTCTTTTTTTTAGTTGATTTCCTTTGACTTTAAGTTTTGGTTTCAAAAAGTGTCACTTCCGCCCCCCTCCCCTTTAATCATCAGACAAAAAAACATTCTACTTTATATAGTAGGATATGAAATAGTCGATAATAAGAAAATGAACTCACATCACATAACTTTCATTAGATTCAATACTAGTTTGGAGGGGGGGGGGTTTAATGCAACCATCTCGTAATCAATGCACAAATGGCACTTAAAATCCGAATTTGTTGTGAAACTTGGCATGAGTAATCCTTGGTAGTTCTATTTTCCCAAAATTAAACAAAAAATTGGAAAAGTAACGGCTTTGCCGTTTTTTTGCTATTTTTAGGGCAAATCTATTGTTAATTACATGGGAATCAACTCTTTGAAAAATATTTTTGCTTTAAATCATGTGAAATAATACCAAAAACCAATTTTGTAGATTTCTACAATTACCTTTTCTAATTTTTTGTTCTATTTTGAGAAAATAGACCTACCAAGGATTACTCATGCCAAGTTTCATAAGGAAATTCGGATTCTAAGTGCCATTTGCGCATTGATTACAAGATGGTTTCATTAACCCCTCCCCTTTTTCTTAAATTAAAATATTTGTACAGGGTGAGCCAGAAAAAAACTGAGTTTTTTCGATTTTCTGATACAACCAGTAAGAATATGGAAAAAACAATGATAGGTTCTTGTTTTCTTTAAAAATATACATTAAACTTAGAAAAGGTGTTTTTGAATATCTATGAAAACAACGCAGCTTTTTAGAGGATAAAGATTTCAAAAAGTGTGTGTGATGACTTTTTCAGCTATTATTTTGTACTTTTTAGGTACATTTATGAATAATAAAAAATGTCTACCATTCTTAAAAGATAAACAAACATATTTTTTGATTATTAAAATTTGTATTCAACAGATTGTAAATATTTAACATCTTAAAAATATTATTTATTTAAATTAAATTATCACATTATAAATCAAACGTTTTGTTGTAATCTATTGTTAAGATTTAATACTCCATGACCGGAAAACCAGCTCATGACCGGAAATATTTCATCTTGTTACCTAAATTCCTACCCCCTCCCCCTGAATTTCCTCTATATTTGGTGCAAGACTGGATTTAATCTCCAAAATCTCCGCCACCTTTTGACAAATTATACTTGTGTGTTATAATCCATCATAATAACTTCATTTAAATTGGGTAGGGTTTCTAAAAGGCATTTTCATTTTAAAAATTCAAACCTTGATAACTTTTTTATCTTAAGAGATTTTTTTGTCAAATAGAAAGGTTTTTTTTCTTTTTACTATAAGCTACGTTATTATAAAAGATTCTTTTAAACAACATGCATCACAATGAAGAAATATGAAAAAATGACAAATTTCAGTATTCTAAAAATGCTTTTGTGTGGAGCCAAAAAGCATTTCACCTTTAAAACTCATTAAAGTACTTTTCTTAGACCTTTTTCTAAATAAATATTGAAATTTTAAGATTTTTTTATACAAAATAGATGAGTTATTTTAATTTTTCTTGATCAACATTTTTCACACAAGGCATTTTTTGACACCATACACCTATCATAGAGGCCGCATTTTTAGAGATAATGAAAAACACCTTTTACAAGTTTGATGTGTTTTTGTACAACGAACAAGGATATATGATTATTTTTTCTGTATTCCTTCTGGTTGTTTCTAAAAATCGAAAAATTCAGTTTTTTCTGACTCACCCTGTATATTTCTAGGCTGTTGCTAAAGGATTGCAGGACTTGCCTCCAGAAGTTATTGGAAAAATTATGAGCTATTGTTCTACAAAGGATAAGAAGGAAATGAGATGTGTCTCTAAATGGTATGATTCAATATGTTAATCCCAAGCCTCTCTGAAAAGCTTTGACCAACTATTAATGATACTACATCCACATTTCAATGTTTGAATACTTTTTTTGGGATGGGGGGGGGGGGGGTGGAGGTATTTCTACTTAGCTTTGTCCATTTTATTTATTTTATTGAATAACACTTCAATAATTTCAAGGCCTTCTTTGCAGTAGGTAAATGAAGTAAAGTAAGAGGATGTATTTTTGTCTGTGTATATTAGTTTCGCCTTAATGTGGTATTTATATCACGGAAAACAGACGGTAAATAGTTAGTTATAGAGTAGCAATACTTCATATATCAATAATAAACACTTTGAATATTCACTTACTGTATTCCAACAATATATATGTTTAAATCAGATTAGGTTAGGTATATTAGAATATCTAATTACTGAGTGAAGCTATGATCAATAAATATATATATAACGAGCTCTAAAATAGACTAGCTCGTTATTTTGTCCAGACCCCACTCTTGGTGACAACCTGGCTAATAAGTCCTATAGTAGTAACTATGAACTTTGAAACAAACTGAAGACTCAACTTCTTTTTATCAAACTTATTGCTTACTTTATTTTTCATAGCTTCATATATATAAATCAAAGGTCATTGTAAAACACATTGAGTCAACTCTACAATTCAGCCATTACGACATTAAAGCATTAGAAAATAATTTATATTTTTCTAAGCAGTAATTAATTTGATATCTTTCTACCATATAGTAACAGGATGTATGTGTAACTGTCCATATGAAATTTAGCCTATCTTCATGCCTGGTGCCGACAGAACTTACTGTCGTTTATTTTATTGAGTAAATGGGGTATAAAAGACTGTCTGAAATTCTTAGTTAATCTATGCAGCACTTGGATGCTTATCTTTCAAAGTAGTAGAATGTAGGTGTGACTATGATATTTTTTATTTTAAAAAGTTAAAGTATAAGTGGGGAATGTTACATAGGTAACCTTTTTTCAGAATTAAATTTTTGGATAAATATATGACAAAGTAGTGAAGCATTGAAGTTAAGAATGTTATTGTTTATTAATATGTATTTACCCATATTTTATTTTAGGTATTACAACGTGGTTTCCACTGCTTCAAAGGAACTGAAACTATTATTTGAAATTACAATTAAGAATATTGATGAAAGTAATTATACTCAAATATCTGAAGTTCTTTCAAATGCTGTTAAGAGATCACATGGGCCAGAAGTCAGGTTGGATCTGCAGTTTAACAGAGCATCTTCTGACCAGATGAGAGAAATATTATCAAATTTTATGGAGAATATAGTCTCACTGTATATTTCACTCAGGAAAATTCCAGAAATATTGTTGCAGCCTCATCTGGAACTTACTAATATTCAGAGGCTAGATATTGATTTTCCTAATGTTGATTATGATTTAAATAAGAATATTTGTGAGGCAATCTTGGCCAGGTATGGTGACAAGCTAGAACATCTTGGTGTTAGGTTTTTAAAGATACACAACAATACTGTACTTCAAGTGCCTCATCTATCCCTACTGAAATCTTTAGCACTTGGTAATAATATTAACATTGTGAACACATTAGTAAATTCAGTTAACAAAGAAAACATTACTCATTTGTCACTATGTGATATCAGACTAGACATTGGTCAATTAGATAATTTCATATTTCCAAAGTTACAATATCTGGAAATATTCGGTAAGATATCTGGTGAATCTGTTTTAGCATTGATCAAGTGTAACAAGGATACAATTACTAAGTTGAAGGTGAAATATGTTAACTTTAGACATAGTGATATTGGAGATATAAAGATACCAAGGCTTCAATACCTAGATTTTTACAATTTATCTGGTGATGTTGCTCTATCCTTGATCAAGTGTAACAAGGATTCAATTACAAAGTTGAAGTTGTGGGGTGGTAACTTTAGAAATAGTGATATTGGAGATATAAAGATACCAAGGCTTCAATACCTAGATCTTTACAATTTATCTGGTGATGTTGCTCTATCCTTGATAAAGTGTAACAAGGATACAATTACAAAGTTGAAGTTGAGTTATGTTAGCTTTATACATGATGATATTGTGGATATAAAGACAACAAAGCTACAATACCTTGAAATATCAAGTTTACCTGGTGATGATGCACTATCCTTGATCAAGTGTAACAAGGATTCCATATGTGAGTTAAGATTGAGTATACCTGTCTTTAGAAATACTTCTCTCCCAGATGTTGAGATGCCAAGGCTGAAACGTCTTTATCTGAGGGGTGGTAGTGATACCTCTGAACTGGAATTTATCAAGTTTATCAAAGCCTTTGGTGGAAATATAGAAGAATTCTGGTCCTATGATAAACAAAAACAAACCTATATAAGAAAATCTAGAGAAGAGTTAATCAAGCTGAAGACAGAAGCTCTTGCTTTACAATAATTCTATCTGTGGTTATTCTGCATACAGTGATTTAACTTCATTCTTAACAGAAAGTTATTATAAACATATTTGTTCTTTATCAATAGTAAGGTATAAAAGTTATAAATAATAATTTTGACTCTCATGCAAAGTTTAAAGTGTTATTTCTTTTTTGTTTCACATAGGTACCAAACAAGTGAAATATTTTTTTAGCACAGCAACATCTGCAGTTTTAACTAAAAAAAAGCATTTAATAATTTCTTATCTTTTTGTCCTAGTTTTATTTATTGGGATTAATCCAAATTATATCTTTTCGTGTTTTTGTTGTTGTAATAAGAGTACTACTAATGATATATTAAGTAAATGTAATTATAAATCCGAAAGTACATGAAGTACACTACTTTATTTTAATCAAATGCACTCGGAGATCAATAGATATTAGTTTTTGAATATCTGAAGGATAATGAATTTAGTTGTTATCATAACGACTATACTTACTTTATAAAACTTGAATTTATCAAGTTTATCAAAGCCAATGGTGGAAATATAGAAGAATTCTTGTTCTATGATTACCAAAAAGAAACTTATATAAGAAAATCTAAAGAAGAGTTAAACAATCTGAAGACAAAAGCTCTTGCTTTACAATAATTCTATCTGAGGTTATTCTGCATACATTGAATTAACATTCAACTATTTCACTTCATACTATTATCAGAAAGTTATTATAATCATATTTATTCTTTATCAATAGTATAAAGGGGGGGGGGGGGGTTAATGCAACCATCTCGTAATCAGGGATTAAATGGCACTTAGAATTCGAATTTCGATCTGAAATTTTGCATGAGTAATCCTTGGTAGGTCTATTTTCCCTAAATCGAACAAAAAGTTGGAAAATTAGCGGCTGGCAGCTCAGCCGTTTAGCCGTTTTTTGCCTATTTTCAGGGCAAATTCATCATTAATTACGTAGGAATCAACTTATTTTTGGTTTAATTCATGGTAAATGTAAAACCATTTCATAAATTTCTTGTACCAACTGCTAAACGGCTAGAACAGGCTGAAAACGGCTGGGAGCTGCCAAGAGTATGAAGGGTAGTTATGGCTTGTGACGTGTCTAGGGGTAGGTTTTTATGGCTGTTGAGCTCAAAAATACTACCAAAATTAGTGGCCGTCCATCTATATGGCAGCTGGGTAACAGCTGCAGCTCAGCTGGGAGCGGCCAAGAGTAGAATGAGTAGAGATGGCTTGTGACGTGTCTAGGGGTAGGTTTATATGGGTGCTGAGCTCAAAAATACTACCAAAAAAAGTGGCGGCCCATCCATATGGCGGCTTGGTAACAGCTGCAGCTCAGCTGAGAGCGGCCAAGAGTAGACTGAGTACATAGGGCTTGTGACCTGTCTAGGGTTAGGTTTTTATGGGTGCTGAGCTCAAAATGCTACCTTAAATGGTGACGGCCAATCCATATGGCAGCTGGGTAACAGCTGCAGCTCAGCTTGGAGACTAAGAGTAGAATGAGTACATAAGGCTTGTGACGTGTCTAGGGGTAGGTTATTATGGGTGCTGACCTCAAAAATACTACCAAAAATAATGGCGGCCAATCCATATGCAGCTGGGTAACAGCTGCAGCTCAGCTGGGAGTGGCCAAGAGTAGAATGAGAAGTTAGGGCTTGTTACGTGTCAAGAGGTAGGTTTTTATTAATGCTGAGCACAAAAACTTTTACTTTTATCTGTTGGTAACTGTTCTCAGCCAATTTCAGCTGTTTAACAACTAAATCAATACTGAAATATTCAATATGGATAAACCACCACTATTTTTGGTAGTTTTTTTTGAGCTTAGCACCCATAAAAACCTACCCCTAGACACGTCATAATCCCTATCTACTCATTCTACTTTAGGCTGCTCCCAGATGAGCTGCAGCTGTTACCCAGCTGCCATTTTGATGGGCCGACACTATTTTCGGTAGCATTTTTGAGGTCAGCAGCCATAAAAACCTACCCCTAGACACGTCACAAGTCCTATGTACTCATTCTA
Organism: Acartia tonsa; assembly: GCF_053477335.1. NCBI lineage: Eukaryota > Metazoa > Arthropoda > Copepoda > Calanoida > Acartiidae > Acartia > Acartia tonsa. The sequence goes on from NC_137266.1 coordinate 40,893,095, forward strand.
CTCTTGGCCCCTCCCAGCTGAGCTGCAGTTGTTACCCAGCCGCCATATGGATGGGCTGCCACTATTTTTGGTAGTATTTTTGAGCTTAGAACCCATAAGAAACCTACCCCTAGACACGTCACAAGCCCTATCTACTCATTCTACTCTTGGCCGCGTCCAGCTGAGCTGCAGCTGTTACCCAGCTGCCATATGAATGGGCGGCCACTATTTTTGGTAGTATTTTTGAGCTCAGCAGCCATAAAAACCTACCCCTAGACACATCACAAGCCATATCTACCCTAAATACTCTTGGCAGCTCCCAGCCGGTTCTAGCCGTTTAGCAGCTGGTATAAGAAATTAAAAAAATGGTTATTGCTATCATTTACCATGAATTAAACCAAAAATATGTTTTAAAAGTTGATTCCTAAGTAATTAATTATGAATTTGCCCCGAATATAGGCAAAAAAAAGGCTAAGCTGCCAGCCGCCAGCTGTTACTTTTCCAATTTTTTGTTCAATTTAGGGAAAATAGACCTACCAAGGATTACTCATGCAAAATTTCAGATTGGTATCGAATTCTAAGTGCCATTTAATCACTGATTACGAGATGGTTGCATTACCCCCCCCCCCCTTTTGTCTTATTGTGACTAAATTTATGATCACAGTAGTTGAACAACATTATATTTTTGAACAATATCATTACGAACAAACATATCATTTTGTGGCTTGTTTTTCGGGCTTTTGTAGTTTCCTTCTCTGTGCTTAAATCTGAAATTATAAATGTTTTAGTTGGTTTTAGGCTATTTCTAACCTCCCCAACTATTTCATAGGCAAGGGGCAAAGTAACTAGTCTAAAGTATAGAAAGTGTTTTTAGTTTTGCTTTTGAGCAAAAAAATGAGGAAATGTCATTTTTGATTGGCTTCTTCTTTTCAGAGAAGCTTTATATGCGTAAAGAGTGACTTCTCCTTCTATGAAGCAAAGTCTCTACTGGCTAGTTGGGAAATCACTAATTGAGTTAGAAATGTTAAAAATTAGTAGACATTATATTTCTAATTAAGTAAAGTAATATCATGCTTTATTCAGCATGTAGAAAATAGGGACAAGTGATAATTTTCCTACAACCAACTTCCCTCTTTTCCCCCCCTTACTCACTTCTCTTCAGTTAAATCACAAAACAAGTTATGCCACTTAAAGATCAAAATTTTTAGCAATTTCAAATGGAATTTGCTGAATAAACAAGAGTAATAACATTTAAGTAAGGAAAGGTATTGTCCAATAAAAACGCATATACCTGGTGTATCCCTTGTCTTTTAAAAAGTCTATGATAAGTTGTGGAGATGAATCTGAATAAAAAAATATTTAGTGTTAACAATTTAATATTCTAGATATTCATAAGTACATTGTTCAATAGGTATATTGAACCAAGAGAATAGTTATTTCTCGCATCGTATTATAAACGGCTTTCCGCGGATATAGAATGTACAATTATAAGATTAAAACCAGTTTTTTAGCCCTGAGTTGCCGAAGGCACGGGCTAAAAAACTGGTTTTAATCTTATGATTGTACATTTTTATATTCGTAGAAAGCTGGATATAATACGATGCTAGACATAGTTTTTTCGTATTTATGAGAACCGGTTCCTATCCACCGGATTCGAATGAATACGAGAAAAAACTTTACGTGTCATTTTCTTTGACTTAAAAATGCATTTTGAAATTGAATAAATATGATCACAAATATTTTAACAATTTTAATTTTCAATTGCTTCTAATGCTAAAGCTATATTTAAAATGTTAATTGTCTAGAATGTTTCTAAATTAACAAAATAAAAATGCTTGGTAATAATGAAGACTCAAAATTACTTAATATTTATATCTTATTAATGATTAAAGTATACCTTTCATCAATTCGCCTGCCAAACCAGTTTCTACAGATAGAACCTTAACATTTTAAGCCATATGTAGGAGTTAATTTCTCACAAATGATTTTAAAAAATAATTTTAAGATCATTTAGTTATGAGTGTTTATTTTGTTGGCTATTTCTCTAAAAGCAAGAAAGATTTGATCCTGCTACTCCCCCACCCTTTGAAAAAAAACTTTACCAACACCCAGCTTCTTTTTAGGGATGAACTGAACCAAACAACAGCTAATACCAATAATAAAACTATATTTTTATAATAAAATCCTCTCCAGATTCACTATTTGGACCAATTTGCTAAGATTCTTACTCATAATTGTATCTTATTCTGATACAGAGATATTTGTATGTAAGTACAACAATTCTTCAGGGAGGGATAGGGGACATAGGGCTGTTTATTATACTGGTCCTCAAAGTTTTTTGATAACATTTTTTATTCGTTGGCTTAACAACATTAAGGACTTTTTATGGAATTTTAATTGGTTGGTTCATTAAAATGGGTGTCCAAACTTTTTAACCATTAAATGTAATCTACAGAAATGGTAATTTTGAGTATCATTATTAGGTATGTACATTAAGCTATAAAAATTGGAAAGAATTTTAATAAATATAATAGATTTGAAATTTGCATAAAATTTTAAGGATTTTTTTTATAAAATTCGTTTTTTATATAATTCATTATTTAAAAGCGCAAATCCAATTTAAGTTAATAAATTTTGACCAATAGGATAGGTGGATTGGAAACTACCTGCGCTCTAATTGGTTGAATGATGTACGTTACTTAAGCTTCTCCAATCAGGGCGCAGATAGTTTTCAATCCACCAATCACAGATGTCAAAATTATTTAACTTAATTTGTATTTGCGCTTATAGATAAAGAATTATATAAAAAAACGAATTTTATAAAAAATTCCTTAAAATTTTATGCAGATTTTAAATCCATTATATTCATTAAAATTCTTTCCAATTTTTTTTAGCTTATTGTACATCAATGTATCGGTCATTGTCTTATCCCTTTAGATTCCCGACAATTTTTACCTCAATGTCTACATGGTCCCAGTTGATACTTCTCAGCACAGCCAGCTCCCAGCCCTCAATGTCCAGTATGAACAGATTTACAGTAGGCTTGCCAGCCGCTTGTAATATGCTCTCAAGATTAAAACATTGCACCTACATGTTTAGTTGAATCATATTAAACTGTTTTTAACCTATTTTTAAAACGTATATAAAAAATATACTATGACACCAGTAAAATCAGACTGCAGAGCCTAAATTTGAATTAAGTCCCCAATAAACTTTTTTGGGGGGATTTAAATATTAATTTTTACTGTTGCCGTAGTCATTTTGATCAAAGCAAAAGGTCTTTTTTTTATTTGGGTAAAATTCGTAGCTTTTAGAGTGTTTTGCTTCATAAATATTGTATTCTGGTATAGAGTAAAATTAGGCCTTATGATTTTACTATAAAAATTCACTAAAAAGTTAAATCTTTACAATATACCAATGAATTAACATTAACATGTTTGTGTTCGTTCACCTATTTTAAACACATAAAAATTGGCTGTAAAGGGTTAAATTTGATGTCAACATGACAAGATGTCAACAAATGTTTATGCAATACAACAAAATTATTTTTGACACATATACAAATATGATATATAATAAGATTATTCAAACTTATTTTTTTAAATATTTTTAAAAATTATGTATCTTTTACGTGTATAGTTTTCATTCTTTTCATTTTAATTAAATAAAAATTATTTAACTACATTGTAAATAAGTCACTTTGTGAAAACACTCTTTCGGAAATCGTAAAAAATTGAAATGAAACAAGAAATCTTATTGGTTTAACTTTAGCAAATGTGTTTTATTGTATTATGTTAAATTTTTTACTGAAATTGATTGTTTTAGAAAAAAAATTATTTCCATCGAACAGAGTAGAGTTTTTTTATTATTGTATTGATATGAACTGAATCATAAAATTGTTCTGTAAGAAACAATTTAACCCCAAACTAAAAGTTTCTTTTGCTTCCGTCAAAATGATCACAGCAACATATAAAATTATTTTTTAAATCCCCCAAAAAAAGTTTATTGGGGACTTAATTCAAATTTGGGCTCTGCAGTCTGTTTCTACTGGTGTCATAGTATATTTTTGATATATGATTAAAAAATAGGTTAAAAACAGTTTAAAGAAATTTGAAGCAATAAATCATGCAAGGGATTTTTTTTTCAATCTTGTTACAATAAATACATGAACAAGAAATTTTTTTGTCAAAATAATACTATTTTATAACAAAATCAGTCAAAGCATATGACTGTTACTGTGTGGTACTTAATAATGACATTGTAGATGCCTTTTAAATATAAAGTAGCTAAGGTAGTAAATGGATAAATGTATAATTTTGGAAGTTGGTGATTTTAGTCAACTCATTGAAGTCATTATTTTAAAACATGATAAAAACATGAAAATTAGATGAACAAAACTAGCACCTACCGGAAAAACATACTCACTGGCACTATCAGCCTCACTAAATCCAGCCATGGCAGGCTGATTATCCTTGGTTTTTCCTGCACTAAATAATAATATTCTTGTCAAATTTTGTCTGTATTAGCCTTTCAAAATATTATTCCTATTGGGATATTTTAAATAAGATTTCATTTAATTAGAACAAAAGTACATTTTATTGATAATATTATTTGTACATATTTTTGGAACTGAAATTAATTTATTCTACAGGTAAATATATTTCAAGAAACTTCACAGTAAATCCTATAGTTGTTTGCAAAAAGACCAAAAAAGATCAAAAATACTAATTAACAAGACGTGTCAAATGCAAATTCTGAAATGAGTCTTATTCCAAACCTTCTAAAATTAAATTTTGTAAAATGAGCTCTGGTCTGTGTGCCAAGGCAGTGGTTTAATAAATATGACTTCCTTCTTTTCTAAAATAAAAGAGAAAGTGGAATGGTGAGATAAATATTTAGAATCAGGGGAGATGGGGGGAATGGACATATTGTTACTTGAATCTTAAAACAGATTAACATGTTAAACTGAAACTTGCAGCGTGCTGGGATAACGATTCCCCCCTTTACCCCATCCCGTCCTACTGAATAAACGAACTGACTAATAAAAGTGTTCCATGTTAGCAAGCTAAATCGACGATAATTTCCTTCCGGTCATAATATCAACTTATATTCTACAATCTTCATTCATTGTTTAGACTAATTCATTTTCAGGGAATCATATTATCAAGCTTTCAAACCAGTCCCTTAAAATTTGGTAATTTTGCCAACAATATCTGATAAACTTTTGATTGAATAAAGATAAAATTTTATTTGGCATCAACCAGTTTTCTTCAATTGAAATATTTCTTTGTACTATGAAATTTCCATTTAACCTACCTTTTTACATTTGTTAAAGAAGAATGTAGTTGTTTCAATCAAAACACCTGAAGTTTAAAATATTGGATCTACTGCAGTTCATGGTAAAATATTGCTTGTAACGAATGCTTCCTGGTTACTGGCAATATAACAAGAATCCTGGGTCCAGCAGCACGCATATTTCCCTAAATCCCAGGTTCCTGTTAGCTGGCAATCTGCACATTTTCCAGGTTACCAGCAATGACAGAAGATTACTGGCCTACAGGAGTTTTTACCCCATACCCTTTTTCACAATTTCTTAGGGGGTAAAGCAATGCTTAAAAAGGGACAGTGGCTTCCAATGCTGTGAAACTAGCTGTAATTACATTCTATACATACTTAAAAGAGGTAGGAGAAAGGGGTTGGGGATCTTCACCTACAAATTTAACTGCTTTTATTTTAAATTTCGCTTACGTGCAAAATTTAAATGGCATCCATCAAAAGTGCCCAACAACCTAACAATCAATACCGCCTCTTTATTTTTATAATAAATTAAAAAGATAGTCTTTATTTTAATCGTATTTGCAAATGTAATTTTATTATTTACTAAGTATATTTGCGATAACTTTTATTTAATGAAATCTTCCAATTTTTAACCTGTACAAAACGGCCTGCTTAATTGCTTCAAGATCCATGTCAGATCTATATAGGAAATAAATGTCTATAAACGAGCTCAAGTTTTCCAAGGACTATTCTTTGAAAACTCATAGTGCTCCAATAATCCATAATAAACTCTCATTGCCCAGAACGATAAGACCCATTATTTTACTTTATTAAAAACAAATTCATTTTTTTCATTTCATGTTGCTATTTACATTATAATGAAGTATTTAATTTCTAATCATAAAAAACAAAATTTAAATTTATGATATAATAAATTTAAGAAAACTCTGTTTTAAAAGAATTCGATTGTGGCGACACTTTGTGTGTTCAAATATTGAACTAAAATTGTAATCATATAATAAACCCTTTGGTGATGGCAATGTAAAGAAAAAAATATAATTTAAAAGATCTTTTTAAGATCATTTAAATTATTAAATATTTACTTCCGTTTAAATAGTAATGCCGGGTGAGGAAAATAGATTTATTGAGAAATATATATGCATATAGAAAACTAGCCAATAGGGAGATAGTTATATCGAGCCAACTCTAGTCGTCTAATAATAAAGAGATTTTAATTGGTAGATATTTGATTTAGGAGAAAGTATGTAAGTTCCATCTTGGAAATGAAGGTCGCTAGGAAGTCCATGATAATATATACGTCTCTATTTCTCACCCTTATTAAAAAAAAACGTAGTTGCAATTTAACAAGTATGACCACATCCATAAAAGCGAAGCTCTAGAGTGTCAGAACTGAATAATCAGAATATAAATGTATAAAATACGATACAAAAATGTCAGTAATTTCTTGAAAGCTGATTAAATATAAGATAATGTTTAAGGGCAAACTTACTTTTTTAGGACTTGATTATAAAGATGTTTCGCTTATAACATTGTACTTAGTTGTCATAGGAATCAGTATTAAAAAAATTAGATTAATCGGATAATAAAAACTTGCTGTTTAAAAAAGTTAAAAACTTGTTTAAAATGGACGTACGGAGATTCTAGTAATGATGGTGGTACCTAACTACATGCCTAAATCAACGAAAGCCATCCGTTCTGGACAGACGGACGGACTCACCTAATTATAGAAAAGCCTCGCTTTTAAAAATGGGTAATCACGGTTATTACAAAAGGGAAAGCACTTTATTAAAAAGCTAGGGGAAAGTTGAAAGGGCAAAGTTAGGGGAAAGGCAAACTATCGCAACATATAAATATTGGCAATTCTAAACAACCACTCACAGTCAAATACAGGATAGGAAATAGGAAACATCACCAGCCATGCCGCCACAAAGTTTGTCCGTACATCAAAATATGTCAATAGGAGAAGAAGGAAGGGGGGGGGGGGAGTTAGAGAAATTCTTAGCACATTTATATTATTTTATATAATAGTTTAGATAAAAATTAAAGTTTACAGAACTAATCATTTTATTATCCCCGGAGATCCATGGATATCCTTTAATAAAGAAACATGATGTCTGTTTGTTTAGCTGTACCGAAGGATCTCGCTAACCACTGAACCGATCGGGTTCTCCTTAACAGGGAAGCTTTTCATAGGTCCCGGGACGGTTTATAACTATTAGTTTGGGGGAGGGTACCAGAGAAATCACAGAATGCTTTTTTTCGTACAGACCACGGCTGGTTTTTTATTAAATGAATAAGTTAGGGTACAATGTTTGGCACTTTCGATATAAGTAAATGATAATGAAAAACCCATAGAATACGATAATACCTTCAGAAAAATCGATAAAAATAGTTTTCATACTAAATTTTGATTTTTAAATTTTTTTTCTTAAATGTCATAGCAGAAGATGCAAAATGTCGTCTTAGTTTTTGAGGGTTTTCATATTCTCTGAAATCTAAATTATCAAAATATTTTTTTTGGTAAATGATTATATGATATATGTCAAACATTTTATCAGAAAAAAAATATTTAAAATTATAAAGTAGAAACCTGAATAATTTTTCTTGTGGAAATACTTTTCTTTAATTTTGATAAACATATGTCTGCTAGCATGAAGATGTTTGTACTGCCAATACACGTTGGGTTTTATTTAAAGAATTTCTTTAAAATGTTGTTTTTTTACCTTGTATACCAATAACGCAAATTGCTATCAGAAAACCCCCGTACCCCCCAATCGACCAAGACTTGCCTACGGCCCGATCTTTTAGGATTGCTTTGTAATTCACATTTTTGAAAGTCTTTCAACAGTATACACAGCAAATGCTCTCTTTTTTAACTAACTTTCCGAATAATATACCTAAAGCATTTGAATTAACAAAGGATATGCTAATATTTTTACCATTCAAGTTTATTTAATATTCTAACAAATAGTGCAACCCTCCAAGTTATGGCTACTTTTCATGAACATATGATCTAAAGAATAAGCTCTGACGCAATGTCATATAAGGATATTATAATATTCATTAAAAAAATTGTTATTTTTGCATATATGTTACATTTTACAGTATTTTGTGGCTCAAAAGAAAGACAATTAAAATTTATTTCATATTATATAGTTTAAATTGCATAAGATAACCTAGAAATAGTAAAAAAGTCCCTTTCTTTTTTTGTCGTAAAACAGAAATTAACAAAGATTTTTATTAAAAAACACCTTAGTGTAAAAATTAAAAATTTTAAATATGGTCACAAAAAGATTCAATTAGTTTATTAAATGTTTCATTTTCAGCAAATTACGATTAATCTCTATTACAAAGAATAAAGTGTAAAAAGATATTCTCGTTATAATTTTAAGCAACTTAAAATGCATTTTAATACCTTTTAATGATTTATTTTTTAAAACATCATTTTATAAAATGTTATTGATTTTTAAAGTTATATATTAGAATGATTTTAAATTTTGTTAACAGTTTGTTTTAAATGTAGAAAATTGGTAATTCTAAACATTCAAAAAATGATTTTATTAAATTTTCATCACTTAAATTGCATGTTTGATGAAATTTTCAACTGATAATTCAAGAAAAATCGTTTAAGTTTTATTATATTTTACTTTGAAATGTTAAAAAATATAATTATTGTCAAAAATGTGGAAGTTATACTTTCCTCAAAAAAAGACCTAAAACATGCAAATTAACACGTGTAATGAGATTTCTTTTCTTTCAGGTTTAATTTTAAGTAATTATTGATATTTTTTGTAAAAAGGATTTTATATAAAAAGTTTTAAAACTCGAGTTATGTAGTGGTTCTAAAAAAGGTTGCAAATTTATGCAATTTTCTTGCAAAAAAAATTTTCTAGGATTTTAAAAATAGCATAGGGTGTTATTAGACGTACTTACAGATACAATTGCTAAGTCATTTTGGCCAAACACTAAAATAAAGTTTTGACATCTGAGGGACCATACGTGAGACTTAAACGCAACATAGACAAATTATAAAAACGGGTTTTTGGGATTCAACTCCCACCTCTTCAAGTGCCCCTAGAGGCCTGTAGGGGGCTTAGCCATAAGTTTATGAAAATTTAAAAATCAATTTGTTTATAGTACAGCATGACCCTCAAAAAAGTATTTTTAAGCATCTGCAGCCCTTATTTCTCAATGAATTTTAAAAAAATGCATATGTCCTTGTTCTCCATAGTATTCCAAATAAGTAGATATAAAAATATTTTTTTTACCTCCATTAACACCGGAGATTTTTAGAGCTAAAGTTTTGAAAAAGTGACTGAGAAAAAGAATTTTTTTTTGTTTCTCTTATTTTTTGGATGGTTATATTATGTTTTTCTGGCAACTGAATAATGAGACACAAAGAAAAACAAGTTAACTAATTATTTCTTTTTTATTCCACCAAAAAATATAAATTTTTAATGGCAAAAAATACTACTGAATGAATTGATAATTTGCAAATTTTAGGTTATTTATTAACCCTTATTTGAGAAAAGGATTAATTATGACAGTTGCTCCGCCTACTTTTCTGATATCTCAATAATTTAATAGGGGGTTAATTAAGCTTTTTAGACAAAAAAATCATTATGTTTTAATTTTATTTTCTTCATAACTTTTTTGTTATTAAAGTTAGGATTGTGAAACAAAAACAATTTTCCTGCTATATTCATAAAGATTTTTTTGGTTTTTTAATCTTAAAAAATTTTGCCTAATAAGTAAGTTTTTCAAAATATCATTAAACTAAAAAGACTCAAAAAATATGTGTAAAAAAATGCTTTTTACTCAAAAACTAAATTTTTTATTTCATTTTTGTATAAAGTTTCTGCTAGTAACAAAAATAAAAGGATTTCTACCTTAATTTTGCTAAAAAAGTCGTTTCATGTTAAAAGTTACTTTTTCCTCAGTCACTTTTTCAAAACTTTAGCTCTAAAAATCTCCGGTGTTAATGGAGGTAAAAAAAATATTTTTATATCTACTTATGTGGAATACTATGGAGAACAAGGACATATGCATTTTTTTATAATTCATTGAGAAATAAGGGCTGCTATGCTTAAAAATACTTTTTTGAGGGTCATGCTGTATATGTAAAGACATTATGTCCATTTGATTTACTTTTTATTACAGCCTTACAGTAAAATATTCAGAAATAAAATTCATTTTGAAATTAGCTTGTCGATATTATGTTAGCAATGCCCACTATAATTAAAGCATTAGTCGATGGAATGTCTACAATTTTACACAAGATTATTTACTAGAATATAAAAATTAACAGGTTAAATCTTTTCAAACCTAATTTGGGCAATCTTCTCAAATATTTATAATCATGGACTTAAGGGCCAATTGTACAGTAAATTCGAAGCTGTCAAATCACAAAAGCAAATGACTGAATGAAACAAATTTATTTATATGACCCTTTTTTCATATCCATACCCAATTAGTACAGAGTAGGATCTACCCCCCCCCCCCCTCCCACTACCAAAACCCTTACCATTGGTCTTTCAGACAAACATGCCAAAATAGCCGCTTCGAGTAGCGTGCTATCAACCTCTATTTGTGGGGTAAGTGTGATAAAAGGGTAATGGGAATTAAAAAGGGAAATATTGCTTTTTAACAGGAATATTTCAAACCTGCCAGAGTCCAGGAATGTGCATAAATTGCCAGCAACCAGGAAAGTTAAACATTGGTGGCTCCAGAAATATTTCTTGTTATGCTAGATCCAGGATTCTTGGAATATTGCTAGGAAACAGGAAGCATTCGTTACCAGCAATGTTTTACCATGAACTGCAGTAGATCCAAAATATTTAATTTTTTATAAAAAAAAACTAGTGGTTTAGTGTAACTATTTATAATTTGGAACTGCACTTTGGATCAATTTTGATAAACTTTTCTTATTAAAATGTGAAAGAGTTGTGAATACCAAAATACAAAATATGCCAGTTTTTGGGCATATCCTTGATTATATCAGTAAAAAAAATGTTTTCAAAAAAGTAATCTTTAGTTGTTTGCTGTTTGGCCTGCCATTTAAAATGCTTAGAGAACAGATCTACAGTGTAGATGTATATACAGACAACTACCTCCCTTTCTTTTTTAAAGACCTCATTCGTCTGCTTCTAAATTATTTTCTGCTACTTGGCTGTGTTATAAGTGACACCATTGGTTGATTTTCAATGACCCAATAGAAAGGTTGCACAAGGTGGTTGCTATGGAGAGATACAGTTATTTAACTCTTTCTCCCTCTAGTGTTTTACTCTAATACCTAGAGTTACTTTGTTATTCATATTGCTGATAAGAAATGAAAGTTATCAGAGAAAATAGTAAAATGAACCCATAAATAAGGTATAAGCTACAAGTAAATAAAATAACCTGTCCAGTTATAGTTATGTTCTAGAGGGAGTGAGACAGAAAATTCACAGTCGGCAGCCCCAGCCTCCACGAAAAATCCTCCCTAAACACAAGTTGGATCATGGAAAGAAAACGAAGTAGCGGGTTTTGTTTATCTTCACAGTAGCTTTATTCTTATTTCAAGTCCCTTCAAGCACTATAACCCTGCGAGGCCAATTTACTAACCCTGCGGGATTATCATTGATATTTACCTAACCTAAAATAGCCTATCATAAGCTACTGTGAAATTACGATAAAATCAGCTACCTCGTTTTCTTTCCATGATCCCACAAGTTAATCTTAACCCCTTGTGATTAGATCTATGGATCTTAAGGGATAAGAGAAGACGATAAAATGTTATGCATTCCCATTTATGTTAAACATGATTACTCTTCTGTAGATTAAAACTGTTAGTTGAAAAGTTTTGACACTATTGGTTTGAATAAAATTTCGTAAAGAGTACCCAAAGTTTTAAACCAACCAATGCGAACATGTTAAAACTTTGGGTACAAGTGTAACTTACTGTCCAATATCCCCACACTAAAGAATTTACCTTTTAAAAAATTATTATAATATTGAAATTGAAATTTAGCCCCCCCCCCCCCCCTTCAATTTTGGCTGTAAATTATTTTAAAACTTACTGTTAGATTGTTTTTATAAACCATTTGCATTACATCCAAAGCTTGTTGGTTCCTTTCATATTTCATATCTATGAAAATAAAGACGTTTATTAACAATTCAACAAAGTGAGAATTTCTTTGTGGTATTTTTTTGTTTAACTAAAAGTACTTTTATTTATGTCAATAAAATTATCCCCTGCCATATTTTAAATATAGGATTTTTAAGTATTGTAGATAAATCCTTTTAAGTCCATTAGTCAGTCCGCAATGCTATGGGGAGTGTGGGATCTTCTCGACAGCTATTTAAGACAGACAGCAGAAATTTTCAATGAAGTTTCCTGTGACATATGATTTGCGCATCTGGTCATTCATTCATTGCTTTGTCCTTCTCTTTATCGGTATTGCTTCAAAAGACATAAACCATTATCTTCAAAGATTACGCGAATTTTATTTGAGTTTGTACATTTTCTCTCTTTCTTGTCTTCTGTTCTACAATAACTCATTTTGTCCGTTTGTCAATTTCATGATTTTCTGTGCTTCGCTACTTTTGGATGTTGTCATGGTATTTGCAAAATTTACTTACCCAACCATTGCTCATTCTCTAAAACATATTTTTCATCTCTTCTTGCTGGTGGGACAAAATAGTCCTTTTTTAATACATCTAAAAATAATCCATTTTTTTTCTTTTTATATAAAAATTAGCAGCTTCGCCTCTAGAGGCAACTTTAGTTAGGATCACTTGAGGTAAGTAATTAGGCTGTGGTGTGGAGGAGCCACTTCACTTTAAATATTAGATTTTAAAAAAAACTTTAGTTAGGGGGTATTTTATCCAGATGGATGATATTTCTTTGGAGGGTGGAGGTTCCCTCCCCCAAAAATGGGTATAGACCTTCCCATATTCACTGTAAATGAGAACCAAATCAGTCTAGCGATTTTGAGATCTAAAGTTACACTAGACAAAGGTTTTTTTTATATAAAAATATAAACCCCGAACAAACATATTATGCAAATCTGAATTTTCAAAAAAGCAGCTTTATTATTCATTTAGGATGATTTTACAATAAATATGAAATGTAGATGCCTCTTTTGGTTACAAAATTCCACTGTTATTTTTTAATTAATCAGCACCAATAAAGCACAAGATCTCAAAAACAGCATTTGGGGGTAATACTGGTGAACAAACATATTATGCAAATCCAAAACAAAGCAACAAAAAAAAGGTTTTTAGGCACTTTTCTCCTCTTTTAAAGATTGATTATGATAAAATAATATTTTTTTAAGGGATTTATGCGTTAATTATTATGAAATATAGTATAAGGTAGAAATTAATGATTTTTCTAAATAAGAAAGGATTGAAAAAAATAAATTCGATCCCTATCACTTTAGAGGACAGCTGCTGACCCCCAGTCTTATGGATGAACCTAAATACATGTTAAAGATAAAAATTACCCTGAAAAGTATACAAAAATGTTTTTTTTATGTGTTAAAAAAAATTCATTTTAAAATCTTGATTTTGAGGATGATGACCTTTCAGATGCTCCTGATGGTGGTGATGGTGAGCCAAATGTTATCTAAGTACATGCCCATTACAACAACTTGTCTATTAACCTATGTACCATTTTTTGTAGTCATAGCAGCCTCCAATGGAGCCTTCCGACAAGAAATATAACCATCTTCTAAAAACTACAGTATTCACCTTATGAAATGAAGTAAATAAAATTGCAATTCTTTTCTTTTTTAATAATGCTGGGCTGGAGGATGCTATAACTACAAAAATTGGATCATAGTTTAATATATAAGTTGTCATCATGGACATGCACTTTGATAACATTTGGCTCACCATCACCACCAATAGGGGCATCTTAAAGGTCATCATCCTCAAAATCAAGATTTTAAAATAGATTTTTTCAACACATAAAAAACATTTTTGTATAATTTTCAGGGTTATTTTTTATCTTTAACATGTATTTAGGTTCATCCATAAGACTGGGGGTCAGCAGCTGTCCTCTAAAGTGATAGGGATCCAATTCATTTTTTTCAAACATTTCTTATTTAGAAAAATCATTAATTTCTACCTTATACTATATTTTATAATAATTAATGCATAAATCCCTTTAAAAATTATTATTTTATCATAATCAATCTTTAAAAGAGGAGAAAAGTGCCAAAAACCTTTTTTTTTTGCTTTGTTTTGGATTTGCATAATATGTTTGTTCACCAGTATTACCCCCAAATGCTGTTTTTGAGATCTTGTGCTTTATTGGTGCTGATAAATTAAAAAATAACAGTGGAATTTTGTAACCAAAAGAGGCATCTAAATTTCATATTTATTGTAAAATCATCCTAAATGAATAATAAAGCTGCTATTTTGAAAATTCATATTTGCATAATATGTTTGTTCGGGGTTTATAAAATATCTATGGCCATGACATTGTTAAAAAAAGGGGTATATAGTAACCAAACTAATAATGCTATACAATTAAAAATACCTGATAAATAAATTTCATCTGGATCTAAGCAATTCAACAATGGCCTAAAAAGTTGAACATGATAGGATAGTATTTAAGACAAATTTTTTATTAATAATAAAATGGAAATGTCTTAAAAGATAAATGTCAGTTTTGTTGGCCCCATCTCATATATTTATTACCTCTTTTCAAAGTAACTATGAAATTGTTACCCTAATACTTTTTAAAATGAAGCTTAACTTAGTTTAGTTCCCCACAGTAACTAATTTATATTTTTAAATGTACCAAACACTTGGTTTATGGGATCGATGCCCTTACGATATTTATTTTGATAAAATAAATTAATAGTTATTTCTCGCATCATATTATAAACAGCTTTCCGCGGATATTGAATGTACAATTATAAGATTAAAACTAGTTTTTTCAGTCCTGAGGTGCCAAAGGCCGGATTCGAATGAATACGAGAAATATATATTCTAAAAGAAAAAAAACTAAAAGAACAGTTATTTTACCTCATTTTAAATATCACATCTAATTTTGCATTTCTGTCATTTAGATCTTCCTGAAATAGTAAAAGCTTTGTTAAACAGGGATGACAACATACATAAAGCAAAGCTCTGAAATCAAAGGTAGAACAAACAAACAATAGGTCAATTCTAACATGCCTAAATTAACAAAAATAGCTACTTGTGACGTACAGACCTTAGTTATAGAAGGGTTTTACATTTAAAACACAACCACTTACAGTGAAAATGAAAATGCAATACAAGGATAACAACATTCATAAGCAGTGAAGCACTTTAGTTTAAGTTTAAGGGGAACAGCCATTAAATATGGCAACTGAGAAGAAATCACACTTCTCCAATAAAATATCAATCTCAAACTTAACATAACAGAAAGACAGACAGACATGATAAATAGTAGAATATATTGTCTGTAGCTATATGAATCTTTATACAAAATTCCTGCAACTTATCTTTTATAACAGCTGAAAAAATGCACATTTCTTACAGATAAATTTTTAGAGAAGTACTGACAGACCAAGTATTAGTTATGGATAGTAATTTGTAGTGTTAGAAAATTTAGGTTCCATGGAATGCTTCCAGGTCCCATAAAGAAAAAAAGAAGATATCTGAAAGAGATGACAAACTTTCTATTGTTATCTAACCCTATTCTTACCATTGTTATGACATTGTTATAGGTTATATCCACAAATTTTGTGTCTGTCCCTTGGGTCACATTTTTCTAAATAAAAATATTATAAGATTTTAGTTCTAACTTAAAGTTAACATACAGAGAGAGAGGAGACAATGGGCTCTTTATTAAACTAGTTCCCAGAGTTTATAATAACGTTTTCTTAACAACTTTGGGGACTTTAGTGATTTTTGTTTGGTTGCTTCATTAAGTGTTCATACGTTTCGACCACTAATTTTAATCTACAGAATTGATAATTTTGTGCAACATCATTAGGAATGCAGATTAATTTATCAGCCATTGTCTTATCCCTTTAGATACCTGGTTAACATATCTTAAAGGTTTAAAATATGACTATCTATCTATCTATCTATCTATCTATCTATCTATCTATCTATCTATCTATCTATCTATCTATCTATCTATCTATCTATCTATCTATCTATCTATCTATCTATCTATCTATCTATCTATCTATCTATCTATCTATCTATCTATCTATCTATCTATCTATCTATCTATCTATCTATCTATCTATCTATCTATCTATCTATCTATCTATCTATCTATCTATCTATCTATCTATCTATCTATCTATCTATCTTTAACCTGAATAACTTCTCTTAGCTCGTCACAATCCATCCCATAATTATTATCAATTCCATCTAAAGCAAAATTGAGATATTAAGATTTGAAGGATTTGACGGTTTCCTGAAAGAACCAAGTCGAGCACAGAACCCCTTCCCCTTTTTAGAAAATTAATGTAATATAATCAATATGAATATTACACCATGTCTGAATTAACAAACAGATCTGACAGTTCGGGCGGACATACCGACCTTAAATGTAGAAAAGCTTCACTTTAAAATAATTTTAAAAGAAGAGGTAAAATTTAAGATTATTTAGAATGTATAACATAAAAACGTAAAGTTCTTTATAAGAGGATATATGACACTATTATATATCATACTAGCGGCTACGCCCCTAGAGGCCTCTAGTGGCACTTTAAATGTTTTTGTTTGTTAAAGTTAATTTTTTATGTACGATACCACCTTATTTGACGTTGAAGTCTCCCCTAAATTTTAAAAAATTTCGATTTTTTTGTCATTTCTCTTGGGAGGGTGGTGGTACCCTCCCCCAAAATAGTTATAAACCTTCCCGGGACTTATGAGAAGCTACCCTGTTAAGGAGAACCCGATCGGTTTAGCTGTTAGCGAGATCCTTAGGTACAGATACACACACAGACATCCTGTTACTTTAGTATAAGGATAGCGTGGCTATAACCGGCTAACTACCGAAAAAAAAACATTTTAGATATAATAATTAAATGTTTTACCTATAACATTTGATGATAAGTTATTTATAATAACAAAACCCCAACAGCATAATATTAACAACAAAAAAGTTGGAACATTTCTGTATGTTACAACTTTTCGCCGTAAGAATTTAATTATTTTTTCTAACATTTTAACTTATAACTAACTATGTAAAGGTATAAATACGAAATAAAATATCGTAGAAAGTTGTAGAAATTTGCAGCTTTGTTCTACAATCTAACCAATTTATTTTGACTAAAAACAGCAAATTTTTAAAATATTTCGAAGAAGGGGAGCTACTGTATAACTAGCTTATGTCAGTATGTTTGATTGTTCGTCACTAAAAGATCGTTATGATTAAAGTCTCTATGCAGCTCAAAGACTAGGCATTTTTTCTTTTCAGTTCAGACACAATAAAAATGTTGTAAAATATGTTAAGTCAGAAAAGTTTTACTTTTACTATATAACAGTTTAGTATTGTTTTTTATCTATTTTTTTTACATAGCTTTACATAGGACCTATGATGGTTTTAGGCTGTTTTATTGGGATGGATTGAGAGTATTTCTTGTCCCATTTGAATATTAATTCTGTGCATCAAAGGGGCGCAGCCACTTGTTTTATTAAAATTGATTTTGCTTACACGATAGCTTTCTTCGTAATTTCTTTTTATAAATTGGAAAACAAGTTGCTAAAAAAAATACTTGTTATTGGTTTTTTAGAAACTTTTGTTCTTTTAGCAGGGGGGATGATAAGCGAAAATCAAATTTTACGTTCACGCACCGTACACACACATTTTTACACACACACGCGCACTTAGAAACGAGTTTTATGAAACACACATATACTTAAAAATACACAATATGGCAGTAGGGTTTATTTAATCTACAATCCGAATTTTACCAGCTACCATTGGCCAAACTTTATACATAAGACTTAGGAGGGGGGGGGGGGGGTTGAGTTTGAATTATCGTTATTTCTAATATGGCTTCAAAACAGATACTAAAAAGTTATTTATTGTATCCTAGACATTTTAAAAAGAACAATATAATAAAAACCATAATATATTTAAAAACATAATATTAATACCAGATTTTTTAGCCCTGGCCTACGGCCCCTCGGCGCCAACATAACTGGAATTAATCTGAAATTTTTTCCTTTTACTGGCCGCGGAGAGCTAACTATAATACGATTAGATAAATGACTATTTTAAACTGCACAAATTTCTTAGATTATTTTTATAAATGCAAGGACGTTCAAGTTTTTTATTTGGGGGGTAAAAAATTGAAAATCTATATTTTGGGGATACCTATCAAAATGATAGGATAATTATAGCATTTAAAGAGTTGTAGAAAAAATCTGAAAAATCGGCATAAGCTTTTTTGTCTGCAGCATAGGATCGCGCTAACCGATATTGTTCTCTTTTTTAGTGTGGCTTCTTATAGTTCCTTGAATATTTGACGGGAGAGGGAACCCCCCTCTCCCCTAAGAGAAATCGCCCTTGAAAAAAATAACCCCCCCCCCTAAAAAATATTACCTTTTCTGTTTAAATTTAGGGGGTTACCTTCCCCCCTCCCTCTTCACCATAAGTGCCCCTTGCGACTTATTGGGGGGGGGGGGGAGGGGGTGGTGCTAGTTGCTTAACAAAAGGACCTGCGGTTTGATTTGTTTAATTTTTTTAATAATAATTTTGTTTTCAGTATCGATTATACCACGGCCGACAGCTGACAAAAATTGGGTGGAAGATTGTGTGGCGGCTGGCAGCTGTTTAGTCGCTGCTCTGTTCATGTCTTCTCGGATATAAAAATGTCCAATTATAAGATTAAAACCAGCTTTGTTAGATTGTATAAAACTAGCGGATTCGCCCCTAGCCTCTAGGTGCTTTGCCCCAAGAGGGTTGATCAAATCAATTTTTCGTAGGTATTTTATATTTAAAAGAAAAATGGAGAAAAAAATTATTTGGGGGGAGGATTTTTTTTATTTGGGGGGGGGGGGTAGTCGACCCAACTATTTTAATTTTAGTTTTAAAAAGAAATTTTTTTTTGTTGGGGGGTATTTTTCATTTTTTTGGTGGGTTGGGGGTGTCCCACCCCCCAAGAAAATAGTTATAAACCTTCCAGGGACCTATGAGAAGCTACCCTGTAAAGGAGAACCTGATCGGTTCAGCGGTTAGCGAGATCCTTTGCTACAAACAAACAGACAGACAAACAAACATCGTTCTACTTTGTATTATAGATAGTAAGGTTGTCTTATGGCTAAAGCTTAAGATTTCGAAAAATTCTGAACTGATTATATCTCTTTTATAGAAGCTTCATGTAGGTCCAAGGATTGTTTAAGGCTATATTCTATCTTTAGATTTTAAGCATTATATTGTTTTAGGCTAATTTTCTGCCCCCTGTTTAGAGTCCCCGGATGACTATTAGTGGCGCATCGCTTGGGTTAAAAAAATAGCAAAATGGATGAAAAATCAACTTGTTTCAAACGGACATATTGACCTGTTGATAATGATATATTAACTACGCGTTTTACTTCGATTTATACGGATTTCATTTACTAAGTATATTTGCAATTACTTTTATTTAATGAAATCTTCCAATTTTTATCATTTACAAAACAGCCTGCTATATTGCATCAAGATCTATATAGGAAATAAACGTCTATAAATGAGCTCGAGTCTTCCAATGGTAAAGTGTTTAAAACTCATAGTGCTCCAATAATCCTCATTAAACTCTCATTGACCAAAGCGATAAGACCTTTATCCTATTTGTTTATGGAATGAATTAAGTTTTTCACCTCATGTAGATATTTGAATTACGTTGAAGTATTTAATCCTTATTTCATAAATAAAAAATATACGTTCATAATAGAGTAAATCTAAGAAAACTGTATTTTAAAAGAATTCGATTGTGGCCACACTTCCTTTGTGTTAGAATATTAAAACTAAAATTTTAATCATATTAACCCTTTGGTGATGGTAATGTGAAAAAAAATTTAATTGAAAAAATCTTTTTAAAATCATTCAAATTAATAAATATTTACTTCTTTCTTTTAGATAGTAATGGCGGGGGAGGAAAATTGATTTATTGAGAAATAGATAAATAGATATGTATAACTTATAGAAAACTAGCCAATAGTGACATAGTTATATTGAGCCAACTCTAGTACAATAATGTGCTGCAACTCACCAAGTTAGATAATTAGTGGTGTGCACAGAGTTTTACCCTGAAATGAAGTTACCTAACCTAGGGTAATGAAATGCACTATGTCCCAATTTAGGTTCTGACACAAAAGTCAAAGCACCTTCATTTGCACTGTGTAATAGGTTTGGAAGCATAACTGGAAAACAATTTTCAATCGTTCAATTCAGATATGTACGTTAATGTGTATCATGTTTATCATTTTTAATTGGGTTTTAAATCCATAGTGTCAGAAATTAACTTTTAGAGATATAGTAATTGGATGTGTATCTTTCAAATTAGTAGGATGTATTTATGTCTATTTATAAATCTTCTCGTACTTTCTTTGATTTTTCAATTAAAAAAAAGTTTGAGAATAGTTATATACGCATGAAAGTGTTAAAGAATTGTTGCCCCTAGCCACAATATTTTGCTTAAATCAACCTCAATTTGGCTGGGAGTAAAAATTTTATCAAAATTTTTCCAGGTAGGGACACTTTAATACGCATCATATTATAGACAGGTTTCCATCTTTTATCAGAACAGTTTTCCTTGGAGACATTCAGGATTTAAACCATAATCCTGATGAAAATTGTTCTCCATTTTGGTAAAAACTGTCTGTAAGAAGGTTATTGTAGATGTGATTATTGTGTGCCATGGAGTGATTACAAATATCACAGTACAGTTTCTATCTATCAAATGATATTTCCTTACAAAAATTAATTTGTGAGAACCAGCCGAAATAATTTAATTTTATATAATTTTTTTGTCTGCTTGAAATTGTGTTACTTATCTTAATTGATTTTGTCTGCTTGGATTATAACAAATTCAGCGGCAAATGTGTGCTAGTCCCCCAAAATTCCCAAAATCTTGCTAAATCCTTCACAAACCCTTTAGGCAGGTCCCCAAGGTTTGAGACCCCTAATGATTAAATATTCGATCCTTTGTCCCCACCCTGATTGTTGCTTTGTTACAAAAAAGCAGAAAAAAATATTTTATTGTTTATTAATCTAGATAAGAAATAATCCTTTCACAGAAAATTATATAAGATATATAAGATAAATTACAATGTTTTACTATAGGATACATAATTTATAATACAATTACAATAGGTGATTTATACAGTATTTTGCATTTTTAAAATAGGATATATCTAATTTTTTATGTGATTCTTTTTGACTAGAATAAAGTAATAAATGCCAAAATCTATTTGGATAGTTTCTTTAAAAGAAATGAAAAATAAGCACGTCCCCCTCTTTTTTAGTTCTCTAAAAATAAATTTATTTAAAATAAATAAACTAAGATGAAACTAGCCATAGGTTGCAAAGCTCAAGAAATTATTGTAAAATCATCCTTACTTAAAATTAAAGCAAAGAATTGTTGAATTCTATTTAAGATGATTCATCAGATATCTAAAGGGGAGTATCCACGAACTAGAGCACGTGATTCTAAGTACCTTCCCGCATTGATCTTAAGTATTTTCTTTTAGAATATAATAGGTCACCATTAATCCTTATACTAAAGTAACAGGATGTTTGTGTGTCTGTGTGTTTGTTTGTACTGAAGGATCTTGCCAACCACTGAACCGATCGGGTTCTCTTTAACAGGGTAGCTTCTCATAGGTCCTGGGAAGGTTTATAACTATTTTCTTTGGGGGTGGGACACCCCCAACCCCCCTCAAAAAAATTTTTCGCCCCCTCCTCCAAAATTTTTTTAAAACTTTTTTTTTTTAAATCTAAATTTAGAAATTGGGTTACCAAATTACACTCTCCTCTCCTCAAGTGCCCCTAGCAGGCCTCTAGGGGCGTAACCGCTAGTCATTAATATATTGACGAGAAAATTTATGTTTCACCATGTTTTTTAGGTATTTTGAATTATTTTGAAAACTTATAGTAATGTGATATATGTGGTAAATCTTTTACTCAAAAACTTGACTTGTACAGACATATATTTTAACTACGACTTGGGTACAGTATAAATGACTTTCAATATATATTAGTTTATAATAAATATGATATACTTTTATGTACAAGAAATTAATAATAGTAACATATACTTTTATGAAGCTAATTTTTTAATAAAATGGATATTTGATGATACATATGCGAATAATCATGTTATATATGTTGTAAATTATTACATATTAGCGTTAATTTAAACATACATATGAGAAATAGTTAATGTACTTTTGACTTTTTTTAATTGACAACATGGACAATTAAAGACACCTCGAACTCAACAAAACGTTTGATATAATTTTGACTAAACATGCTGGACATTTTTTTACTTTTCTTCCACTTGAAGTGGTGAAATATAAATTTTCTCGTCAATATACTAATGATTAATAGTGACCTAATTTATTTTGAAAGAAAATACTTAGGATCAATGGTGGAAGGTACTTAAAATCACGTGCTCTAGTTCGTGGATAGTCCTCTTTATTATAAATTTGCTCCTTAAGACATTCTTAATGACAGAAAGACCCACACCATAGGTGTAAAATAGCTTGGCTTTAAATCATTTATTTGTTGGTGTAACTATTTAATAAGGAAGATAATTATCATGAACATGGCAGCTACAGGCAGATGGTAACTTGAAACTATCCACATGTAGCCCCTCTACTCTTGTATATGCTAACAACCTGAAATATTAATTTTAATAAATAAAAAAAAAATAATTGCATCTAACAAACTATGTTAGGTATCCTTTTATATAAAGCAGTAAGATTTTTTTTGTCTATAGCGAAGAATCTTGCTAACGGCTGAACTGATATGGTTCTCCGTTACAGTGAAGCTTCTCATAGGTTTAGGGAAGGTTAATAATTATTTTGTGTGAGGTTTCTTCAACCTCCAAAGAGAAATCGCACATAAAAAACCATAAGCTCACACAAATTTATTCGGATCTACAGCAGTTCACGGTAAAATATTGCTGATAACGAATATTGCCAAAAATCTATGAATTTTAAAGGCTGCTAGCTGCCAAACGGCTGAACGTACAGATCATACCCGCACACCATTATAAGCGGTATAAGAAGGCCTACAAATAATCTGGAATAGCCAAGATCCAATGATGCACAGGGAAAGCTTCACTAAAGAAAAAACGCGTAAAATAGGCCTTTTTCGCGCATTTCTCTGCACTGCAAGATAATTATGCATTATTGATTTATGGCTATTCCTAACATCTCTTAGGTAAAACACTCAAGGATTATTTAAAGAATAGTCAATCTTGAAAGCAAAACAAAATATTTTTGGAAATTTTAGAACAAAATCTATTTACACACGAACCTGTTTCAAAGTGAGCTTTAATCCTTTGTCCAAATACTAAAGAAGCTGTATCAACTTTTTTTTTTATAGCTAGCCGGTTCTTTTAGTAAGTAGTAGATGTAAAATTTTTCATAGAATTCAGATATGCAATCGTTTTTTTTGTAGACCTCTTATTTTTTAAGTAATTTAAGTTTAAAAAAAAAAATTAAGTCGATTTTAAGGTACTAAAATGCAACAAAAAAAAGAAAGAAAATGGCCATTATGTACAAAAATAGTAAGATCTTTAATTTGACACCTTACTTTTTCAATTCTGTCAGGTAATTATTGAAAAAATCGATTTTTTTAAACCCACGAGAATAAAAACTTTGAACTTAATTTTATCATTTCACAGGTAAAAAAATATGGGTTAATATATACCTTTAGAATCAGAAAAATATTACGAATCCATTGTAAGCAAAATTGAAATAAAAAGTTTACAATATAGTATATAAACTACAATAAAAGGAATTATATGAAAATATCATATTATATTATACAGGCAACGTCTTAATTCTTGAATTGTGTATAAAAATGGGAAGGGGGTAAAGAGGGGGTAAAAAAGGGAAGACGAAAGTGTTGCCTGAACAAAAAATATAATTGGCCATTTGTTTATTTTTTATTTTTATACTTTTTTTCAATTTTGCTTACAATGGATTCGTAATATTTTTCTGATTCTAAAGGTATATATTAACCCATATTTTTTTACCTGTGAAATGATAAAATTAAGTTCAAAGTTTTTATTCTCGTGGGTTTTAAAAAATCAATTTTTTTAATAATTACCTGACAAAATTCAAAAAGTAAGGTGTCAAATTAAAGATCTTACTATTTTTGTACATAATGGACATTTTCTTCCTTTTTTTTGTTGCGTTTTAGTACCTTAAAATCGACTTAATCTTTTTTTAAAAAACTTAAATTACTTAAAAAATAAGAGGTCTACAAAAAAAACCGATTGCATATCTGAATTCTATGAAAAATTTTACATCTACTACTTACTAAAAGAACCGGCTATAGCTATAAAAAAAAGTTGATACACCTTCTTTAAAAAATCTGTCTGAAAGTTTACAATAAGTCTATTCTGGCAACGAATGGAATGGTTTCAAACCCAAAGAAGATAAAGTATAGAATAGATTCCAGGTAGAAGATTCTGCCTGGCTAGCCTGAAGAAAAATTGGGACATTTGAAAGACCAAAACGGCTAAAAGGCTGTTAGTAAATCACATGATTTAAGTAATTATTCTGAAAAAATATTCAAAATAAATTCCTTTTGCATTAATTTACTAAAAGCCTTGTAGCCAAGCTTCGACCTTTCTCTTCCCTATTCACAATGGATTAAAATCGAATTTTATGTGCAAAGCCTTAAAAATTTTAATTAAAGTAAGCAACTTACTTTTCAAAAATGTACCAAAATTATTGGTATCAGCATTTATAAGATAGGTTTCGCTCCTATGCTGTTTTCAAACAGCTGATTATACATACTAGCAACTAGCATAAACTTGAGGTAGGGGAGGGGAGGGGGGGAGGGGTTGTACCCATTTAGCTGACCCTTAAAAATTATAAACGTGGTCAATCATACTTATCAAAACAAGGTGTACATTAAAAGTAACTTTTCATCTTTGTCTAATACGACCAAGCATTAAATGTTGGAACCACATTCACATGAGGTGTGTATCACAGCGATGGGTCTCATTCTATGACATCAAATTTTTTAAGGGTTAATGGTAGTACCTACTCTACTGTTAATGATAGCAATTTATTCAGAGATAAATCATACAAAACACATTGTGAAATTAAATTGCAAAGGGTTAAAACAAATATTTAACAGTATCTATTAGTCTTTGATACAAATTAAACTTTTTTAATTTTGTCCAACTAGTCATTGTGATTTGTATTTCAGCAATATTGTCTTTACTGCGCATGTCAAAGATTCCTTCAAATTTCCCAGAAATATTTAGGGTTTTCACTTCTATTCCTCCTTATTCTATGTTCAAACCCAATTCAACCATGTATACCCCACAGTAAATTATGCGAATAAAAGCGTTTTGATTAAGAGATGTCCCTCAAGAGTGTTTACCCATTGCCATAATAACTTACCTTACAAATTTATATTTCTGGAGGCAAGAGCTGTGGACAGCAGGATGGATATAACTGCAGGGTAGGTCCGGGTACAGGCACTGTTCCAACCTCTCTGTCTGGGTGTACTTAGCATACTCGGCCCCGTACCCCTAATTAGTAAAATTAAATTATTGGAAAGATGGTCGACGCACTAAAAATCTTGTATTTAAGCAATTTGGTGACTTTTTAAAAATAAGATGATCTTTCCATGAAGTAAATTTGAAGATAGAGGTTAGCAAAAAAGATAAAGTGAAATTTAACCTGAATATTTTTTTTTTTTGGGGGGGGGGGGGGTAAAACAACACATTTTGGTTGTGATATGTCAAAAAAATACCCGTTCTGTTAAATTTAGGGGTAAAAAATATGCAAATATTTTTTTGGGGGGGAGGGGAGGTGGGGTTATGAACTCTTTTTACCATCCCTCTTGAACGTACCAAGTTGTCAAAATTGTTAAATTTGCAAAATTAAAATTTACCTTCGCAATGTATTTCTCTGGTAGGTTGATAATAACCTACAACAGAATAAAAGCTTAATTAAAAGTAGGGTTTATTTGTGCATCTGTAACCCTTAAGACTACAGTCTCTATACTGTCCTACAGTATCTTATAACACACATTTTAAGATTCTTACAGTGTGGTTACTTTTCAGTTTAAAATTTCCAAAAAATAAAAATTTATCTGCTTTTCTGAACATTAATGTGTGCTGCAGATCTATGTATGTTATTATTTTTTAGTATTTGAACTACATTTAGAATAGTGACTAATTGGATACTAGCAGCCCATAAGCCTAGACTAGTGGCTTAGCCATTAGAGACCTCTAGGGGTGCTTGAGGATAGCTGAGGGGAGGTAGACCCTTCACCTCATAATTTAAAAAAGAGAAAAAAAATGGAGGAAATTTTTATCTAGAGGCTATTACTCTTTGGAAGGTGGAAGTAACCTTCCCTCCAAATAACTATAAACCCTAAATTGATCTTTTGGAAGTTTCATTGCAAAGGAGAACCCTATCGGTCCAAAGTTTAGCGGGATCCTTCATTATCTACTTAAAGACTAACAAATATCCTGTTACTTAAAGTATATTAAAAATTAAAGATTTTTTACCTTCCAAACTCCATAGGTGTTGACAGCCCGTTTAGGTCTGCCATAATATACATCTGAAGGACAGATATACCCGCCATGTTTGTAGTAATCAGGGGAGTATTGGTAGTGCCTAGAAATAAATAATTAATATACCAATCACATTAGTTTGTTAAACTTTTTTTAGAATAAGCTTTGCTTTAGTTTTTTAAGAGAGACTAGTAGGTTGCGGGTAAATTCCGTAAAGGTGTGAGTTTTTAGGCCTAAAAACAAGAGTAGAACTATATTGTTCACTAAATATGTGTATTCCTAATTGAAAAAAACTAAATAACAAAAAAAAATTTCAGTTAAAAAAATTGCTTATAAACTCGAAAAATTCATCGAATGCTTTACTAATGTCGAATTGACAATTACAAAAAAAAATTTGAAAGAGTTTAAAAAATTACAAATAATACCAATTATTTCAAAGATTAATTTTTTAAACATTATTTGATTGTCCATAGTAATCTATGTATTGTAATATGTTAAAAATAATTTTTTTGTCACTTTGACATTAGCAAAGCGAAAATTTCAGGGTTTTTTTTAACAATTTTCAGGTATTTTTAACTTAAGAAAATTTAGTGGGGCAAAATTGTTTTTGTGAAGAATCCACCAAAATCACATTAAAAATCTACAAAAATTAAACAAAATCATAGAAGGGTTATGAACATAAGATTTAATTTAATTTTTGTAGTTTTTTTATGTGATTTTGGAGGATTTTTCATGAAAACAATTTTGCCCCACTAAGCGATTAGTGGGGCAAATTTTTTTAAAGAATCCACCTCTGGTCTCTTTGTTACATTACCTCTTATCTTGATGTATATGTTCTCCAAAGTAGTGATAATAAGAATATTTCTCTTCTTCATACTGAAAAATACTACAGAATGACAATGTCCATAACATTGTGCCTTATTGTCTTAAGAATCATAATTCTAAAAATGAAAAGAAAAAGATAATTTTATCCAGTGGCATTCACATGATTTTGCCAGGAAAGTGCGCAAAGCAACCTCAAAATTTATAATCCCTTTGAACCAAAATCGAGGAGGGTGTAAATGGAGATGAATTTGTAAATCCCCCCCCCCCCCCTACATTTGCATTTTGTTAAATAAATTCTTACCTTCGACAGTCCATCAACTAAAAGTTATACATTATATCCTTGATTCACTTCATAAAAAGTTTTGAAAAAATTTCTGCCTACTTTTTTCTAATCTATCTTTTTACAAGTGGCCGATTGAACACTACTCAACGCCTCCTCCAAATCCACCCCCCCCCCCCTTTATTTGGAAAACAATGAAAATAAGGAGAAATCTTATTTTTATTCAATACCTTCGGGGGGCTCTGACTTTGTGGGGCCTATACTTGCAGTGCCCTAACCCAGTAATAAAAAAAAATTGTGCTATGTGAAATTTGGATGATTAAAAATATTTTTAAACTCAACAATAAGCATCTAATCTATATTTTTGCTTTTAATTTCATAATACAGAGAGATGGGGTTCTTATTGGATGTGGTTCAATGCTTAATAGGCACTTGGGTGAAAGCACCTAAAAATTATTCCTATAAAACTTAACTTTACTTTTTATTATATATTTCTTTTCAGGTTTCAGAAAAAAAAGTTACATTCAAAATATCAGCTACTCCTTAATATGATCTGTCTGTCTGTTTGTCTCTCTGTTTTGTCTGTCTGTCTGTTTATCAGGATATAATGCCTAGATTATCAGCTGATTGGTAGGCCACATCCGACAGAACTCGGCTAAGCAGAGGAAGATTTCTTTTCAGCTCATACTTTATGGTGTCCCTGCAAGTTTAATAATTATTTATCGCATCGTATTGTATGGATGATATATGATAGACAAGTAATAGGATGCCTGTCTGTGCTTTTTTGTGAAATATCTTGAAGATTTTGTCATATATTTGTTATCATTGCTTCCTTAAGTATGGACATAATTGTCCTAATTTAAAACTAAATTTGAATTGTTAAAATTAGATACTTACACTGGGTAGTAATCATCCTCTGTTAAATATAAATTTTCAATCAATCAATTAAGTAAAATTATAGAATTGGACCAACCAAAATTAGAATATTTAACCAGGCTTTTTTACCCCAAGAAATTATTAATTTGTGATCATAAATGTTAATATTTTATAAGAGTTTAGATGATTTTTCATAGGCTTTTTAATTGCTTTCAGTTTTAAGAATCAGAGGTTGGTTTTCTAAAGATTTTCTGTATGTTTGTTTGTGTTTTTCTAATAATAATATAATATATCCGAAATACAATGTCGTCATTGTTTATTTTTAAAGCGAAAATGCCGCAGTTACCGCATAATCATGACAAGAAAAACAAAGATTATTTATTTAAAATTTTGAACAACTTTGCTTTTATAAAGTCTGTCATAAAACCTCTCTATATATGATTTATTTAAGGCTGAATTTCCGTGACCTTAGCAAAGCAACTGATAAAAATAGCCATGAATCAACTCACTTCAGGAGTGTTTTTATGAAGAACTTTATAAAAGCAAACTTGTTCAAAATTTTAAATAAATAATCTTTGCTTTTCTTGTCATGGTTATGCGATAACTCCTAGTGGGTGAAAATTTAACTTGAAATTTTCAAATCTCATTTTCTCAAAAACGGCTGCATTTTAGATTTTATTGAAAAGTGAAATGAAGTTACCTAATCTAGGGTAATGAAATGCACTATGTCCCAATTTAGGTTCTGACACAAAGTCAAAGCACCTTCATGCACACTGTGTTGACATCCTTTTTTTTCATCTGTCAAAGTAGTAAAATTTATGTTTGTTTGCCTGCATGAAATTTTCTATTTGTGGCCATTTTTCATTAGATTTACATTTTTTATACTAAAGGCAATTATTTTTTTTAATGAAATAAAAAAGATTGATTGAAATTATTTCCTAGACAGAAGGTTGCATTGGCGTTGTAGTGTGGAATATAGGCACATTCAGGAGCACTGAAATTAAAAATATTATATAGTACCAGCAGCGGTTACGCCCCTAGAGGCAATTGGGTTGGATTGAAGTCGAACCCCCCATTTCAATTACAGTTTTTTAAAGAAAAAGTTTTAGGAGGTTTATAATTTTCTAGGGGTGATTTCTCTTGGGATGGTGTTGGTACCCTCCCCCAAATATCTATCAACCACACCAAGACAATCATAACCTGTTACTTTATTATAAGGATTAAAATCATGTGATACATCATTTTTTCTTATGTCATAAGATTTAGCAGTCGAATTCAAAGATGCACTGGAATGTGTTCTTTTAATAAAGTAAAAGGATGTCTGTCTGTTTGATCTTACTAACCGTTGAACCGATCATGTTCTCCTTAACAGGTTAGATTCTCCTAGAGAGGTTTAGAACAATTTTGGAGAGGGGTACAACCACCCTCCCGAGAGAAATCAACCCTAGAAATACACTAACTCCCCGCCCCCCCCCCCACCAAAAAAAATGTTTTTTTTTTTAATTTTTAAAAACTAGAATTGATAATGGGGGGGGGGGGCGGGGTTGCTATTTATTGAACTGACCTGTAGTCATGCTCTGCATATTTCTTGAGATGATGGTGGATGTGAATCTTTTGCTCCACATGAACAGGGGGAGCATGGACTGTTGTATGCTCAATATGGTCCAGGTGGCTGGCTGTTCCTGCAAAATTCAGGTATACATACCCAACAAGAATAGTCATTTCTTGCTACGTATAATAAACAGCTTTCCGCAGATATAAAATGTATTGTACAGGTATAAAATTAAAACAGGTTTTGTTAGACCCGAGATGCCGAAGGTATGGATGAGAACCGGTTCTAATCCACCGGATATTAATTAATCAGTACCGCTTCGATATCCGGTGGATAAGGACCGGTTGTGAGCCATACTGAAAATTGATGTATAGCATCATATTGTAGTTAGTTTTCTAATTTTTTTGAATTTTCCAGATATATCTGGTTTTGAAGAGATTGAGTTAGAACTCTAAAATTGAATTAATAGCCCATTGTCCCCTCCCTTACTCCCTGGAAGAGCCTCCTTGATACTAACCATGATGATGTATTTCTGGATATGAGGGTGGAGTGGGCAAATGGTGGGGAGCAGCATACTCAACTGTCTGTCAAAGTCAAAACAAATGTAAATCCCCGCAGGGTTCAAGTTATTTAGAATTTTATTATATTTTTTTAAATAAGATTCGATCCGTCCGGAAATTTAGCTCTTGTCATTAATTTAGTCATTTTAGAATTGTGCTACCGATTTCAAACTAGACATGGTGATTCCTATTACAGTTAGGTACGATTTAGAAATATATGTAATTAATTACGATTTAGAAATCATAGCAACTATATAATCGTTACCAGAATGTCCGTGCGTCCATTTAGATTTATGATGGTTTTTAACCTTCTTGAAAACAAATTGTTAAGACTTTTACATTCTTTTTACATATTCTGCTTGTTCAGTTGTGACAATCTACAAGTTTTAATGTTTGTTTGTCCGACCGTCTCAGAGCTTCGTCTTATGGATGTTGTCATCCTTGGGTACCCTATACTTATCACAAAGCACTATCAATAAATTTGAGTTTATAGATTTGTTGATAGAAATTCAAATCCTTAGAAATATTTTTTTAACCTAAAGCAGCCTTTTAAGTTAAAAAAAATTAATCCTTGGTCCAGAAAGTTTTATTAAAGCAATTTTATTTGTGCCTTTGGTTGTGGGTGTACTAGGTGCTTGGGGGACACATAGTCATGCAGCTTTGGTGGAGGGGGAGGTACATAGTCTGAATTTTAGAATTCAATGTAGAACAAGAATCGGGTATAGTCCCTTTCATGACAATGCATCTTAAGGGGCGTTTTGTTGTATTTTCACTGCAGCTTTTGATTGGTTATTTTAGGTTAGGTTATGTTATGTTAGGTGATTGCCCAGCAGGGTTAGAGCCCCCCGCAAGGGCTAGAAATAGGAGAAAATCTGCTCTGAAAATACAACGAAACGCCCCTTAAGAAGCGTTGTCACGGAAGGAACTATACCCCAAGAATCCATAATAGCAACATAATAAGAAGTTTTGTCAAGTTTTATAATTCAAATTATTAAATTTGGGTTGGGTTGGGGGGGGGGGGGGGGAGTGAAAACGCACTCCCGACCCAGAAATATAAAATTTACCGGATTCTCTAGCTTCTCATAGATCCTGCTTTGTACGTTAGGCATTGAAATATTTTTGCTGGCAATTTTGATAGCCTTAAACCCTACCTGACTTATTTATAAAAAAAAACCTAAAACCACCTCAGGATCTATAAGAAGCTTCACTGTTAAGGAGAACCATATCGGTTCAGTGGTTAAAAAAAAGCTTACTACTTTATATTAAAGGAGGATATAAAAGTGTTGTACATTGAATTTCCTTTGTGTGGATGATGGGGTGGAGGTGGTGGGGGCAGATACTCCTCTGAATGATGATGAATATGAACCTTAGAGGAGTTGCCCAGTTGAAGAGTGTTGAACCTACCCCAATGGATATAGAATACGTAAATATATTGACAAGGGATAATTAGTAGTCATTTAGGCTGTTAATATAGACCTCATTAATTGGTTAGTTTGTTCTCCCAGTATGAAGGGAGGGGATGGGGTAAATGGGGTTGAATGTGGGTATTACTCAATCAGTTAAGTAATTTTTAAAATCTTAAGCTACAGACAAAAGCTTACTACTTTATTTATGTAATAGGATATATCAATGCTTAACCATTCAATAAAAAACGCAAGAGTAAAAAGTCATTTTGAAGTGGGCAATTTTTATAGATGTAGAGCTGTTTTTTGAATGAACTGACAAAAAGTGGTCGGTTTAGTTTAAATGTAATGGGGCTTATTTCCAGGGATCTAAAGGGATATATTTCAATGATGACACACAAGATTACCCCTTCAGTAGATTAAAATTAGTTTTTTATACACTCAGCTTAATGTTCCAACCAATCAAAATTACTAGAGTCTCCAAAGTTGTTAGACCAACTAATAAGAAAACGTCATTATAAAACTTTGGGGACTAGTGTAATAAACAGACCATTGTCCTCTCTATCTCTGGCTTAATTTTCACTCTTCAACTGGGATAGTGGGCCTGACCTCTGCTGAATGTGCTGCAGGAGGAGGAGGAAGATAGTCATCCTCAATATGATGAGGAACATGGTGAGGTGGTGGGGGTGCATGGTAATCCTCTGCATAGGGAATCTTCAACAAATCAAATGTAATTTTCTACCATTTTCAACCAGTTCTAGGATTGTAGTAGTCATACCAAAGCAAGGACGTCCAAGCTTTTTGATTTGGGAGGGAGGGGGTAAAAAATCAAAAAATATTTCGAGGGGGGGATCAACCCTTTATACCCCACCCCCTTGGACGTTTCTGTAGGCACCCCCAAATTCATTTTGGGGATTAGGTTAAAAATTTAAGATTTATTTGGAGGGGGTGGGGTAATCACCGCTTTACTGATTTTTTACTGAATAAAAATCAGATATAACATAAAATATACATGAAAACTCAACATTTGTTACTTACTTAAGCTTTCATCTTCAAAATTTTGCTTTATTATGTTGACCAGGGTGAGAGTTGACTGTTATTGTTTTTGTTTTGGTGATAAAAAGTTTTGAAGAAGCAATGTTTAGTGCCTAATAAAAATGACGTAATACAATACAAATGACCAATGATAGGCCAGTATACATTGTAATTGACCAATGGTCAAATGTGCAATATTGTAAGATGGCCTATCATTGGGCATTTGTATTATATGACGTAATTTTAAACTATATTATATATTATGGCTTTAAAAGCTGCTTTATGGTAAAAGTTTTAAGTAATCAAATCTTTATGGCAAATTTTTATAGGACCTATTTACTTATTAGATTTTAAAACGGAATGATAGCAAAAATGTGAAAATATTGACTGTTCTTGTTACCAAATTTCTGCTGTAGTACAGTCTTTCATTTGATTCCTTAGGTGGCCCGTAAACCGGTTTGGGGGAGGGGTGATAATCAGGTGGTGGGGGAGGACCATAGTCTGGCTTGGGCTTGTACACGGGGGGTGGGGAGTAAACTGGTTCTGGGTGGGGAGGAGGGTGGTAGACTGGTTTGTGTGAGGGTCCGTAGGGCGGGGGAGGAGCCGCCGTTGTGTGGATGTGAGTGTCAAGCTTTATTGAAGGGGCCTGCCAGCAAATTGTAAATGTTTATTTTTAATGTGATCAAATAAAAGGGAATGTGATTCTGACAAACAATTCTAAGTGAAAATATTCCCTCAAACTCCTTCCCTTTTTTCTCCCTTTCTTACCTACTTCCCTTTCAGTTACATAAAAAACAAGTTTTACTCCAACTTTACTCCAACAAAATATTTAATTTTCGGCAATTGCAAATGGCAATAATTGGCTGAATAGCAGCCCCTCAGTATGATGCAAGAAAATTACTTTAAACAGATGTATTTAAGGACAACTAGAATTACAGATAGGCAGATAACAAACTATTGCTTTTTTTGTTACTAAAAACTGTCGTTTTAATGACTTATCTACTTAAAGAATAAATATCTTTTAAGGAGAAGTAATTAAGATTTTGATATTTAATATGGATTTAAAGATACTTACAGCATAGTCATAAGGATCATATATTTCATTGTATGCATGCTTCTTTACGCGGGAAGCATCTTCTCTTTCACAACACACCTAAAAAATAGATTGTTAGATATAATCTTTAAAAAGATGCAGTTTTCTATCTCTCATAGTAGCCTAGTAAATTTAAAGTTTTGCGTCCCCTTTTTTAATATCGAAGGACTGACAGACTAAAATGCTTAAGGATGGAAAGCAGCCATATAAGTTACATTGTCCAAATAGAAACGCAATGAACCCTGTGCTTTATCAAAGGACTAACAGTCAAAAAGAGTTATAAGGTTGTTGCTCATGATATATTTACACAAAGCTTTCTATATCGCATAGCAGCCAAGTAAATTTATTGTCATGTTCAGAAACGTCATGCACCTTGTGCTCTATTAAAGGACTAACAAACCAAAAGAATTATAGGATTGTTGCCTATTGGTACAGGGGCAATAGTTCCAAATCACACAAAAAATTCAGCATTCTACCTCTCACAGCACCCAAGTAAGTTACATTGTCCCAATTGAAATGCAATGAACCATGTGCTTTATCAAAGGACTAACAGACAAAAAGAATAAAAAGGTGGTTGCACATGTAACGGACAGACATAAAACAGTATCCTTATAATAAAGTAACAGGATGTCTGTCTGTTTGTCTGTACCGAAGGATCTCGCTAACTGTTGAACCAATTGGGTTCTCCTTAACAGGGTAGCTTATCATAGGTCCCGGGAAGGTTTCTAACTATTTTTTTACGAAGAGACTTGAACGCAACTTAGATAGGTATCGAAGAGACTTTAACGCAACATTGATAGGTAACGAATTATGTTTTATAAAAACCAAACATTTAAAGGGCCACTAGAGGCCTCTAGGGGCGTATCCGCTGGTAAGTTATATAGTAGCTTCGCTATTTCAAAAAATATAAGGTATAAGGAATAGGAACCCTGGACATAAATTAGGTCCCGGACTAGTTTCAAAAGGGATAGTGCAATTTTTCCTTCCTAAATAAATTGATTAATTGGCGGCCAGCTCTTATTGGCTATCGTTGATACTTTTCAATATTAACTACTGCACTGGTTTTTTAGGCCAGGTGTTGAAATAGGTCTGAAAAAATATTTTCCTACGATTCCCATCCCTTATCCCTGCTTAAGCTGAATTAAATGTTGTGAACTATCCAATCAATAATCTTAATCTACAGAAGTATTATTTTTATTTTGGTTTATCATTATTTGGGATGTAAATAAATTTATCGTCAATTGTCTTATCCCTTGTTAAGTTGTTATCCCTGGTATTTGCATAAATATTTATAATTTATCTTCTATCCCCCACCATATGTCTCATTACCATCCATTTATATGTCAAAAATTAGAGATATTAATATAGATTGCTCAATACTGTGTTTAGCCTTGTGTAGAAAAATAACAGAATGTCAGTCTGTTTGTCTGTAATGAATGGTTCTGGCTAACCGTTTACAAAGAAGCTTCTTATTGGTCCAGAGAAGGTTAATAACTGTTTTAGGGTAGCGTAGTACCTCTATATAAAAACTTATTTTACTCTTGCATTTAAAACTAAAATCCTGATCCAAAAATGTTAAAAGCTAAACCATGTTTGAAACAAACCCACCCCTATCCCCCCCCCCCCCAAAAAAAAAAGATAGATGATTAATATATTTCTGAATCATTAAAAGTTCTCAGTAATAGAGATATTCATCTCAAATTTTGTATGTAAAATAAAAATGGTTGTTCTCTAGATAATAGGTCTTATGCTTTTTTACATATATAGTTTGTTCTATATTTTGATTGTTGTCATTTCCCCATCGAGTCATTTCATTAGTAGCGCAGCAACTCTATAATTGTGATTATATCTAAACTTCCATCTGTCTATCTTATTAAATAACATTTTTCTTTTTGAATATGTCATTTGCATTAGTACTTCACAATTGACATATAAAAATATTCACGCAACCTTTCAAGTTTTGACAGCTGGTTATCCAGATGGAGTGACATTAATAGAGTGTTTCTTAAGAAAAATTCGCCGTAGAGAAGAATCATATAACTGTACAGCAGTAACCGAGATCCTATGCTACAAAAAGACAGACTGACATCCCATTACTATTATATCCGGACTATTGAAATTTGTCCTGCATTTATGATAATAACAAGTATGACAACATTCATAAAAGCGAAGCTCTGAAACGGTAGGTCAAACAAACATTAACACTTGTAGAATTTCAGAACTGCAGTGATTATTCAGAATATAAATGTATCGAAACCAAATTGTACGTAAATTTGTTGAAAAACTGCTTAAATGTAGTTTAAAAAGTTGCTACGCTTTCTAAATCGTACCTAACTACAACAGGAATCACCAAATTTGAAACCTATAGGACTGTTTTAACATGCCTAAATTAACGAAAAAAGCTATCCGTTCCAGACGGACGGACGGAAGTACCCTAATTATAGAAAAGCTTCGCTTTTAATAAGACACAAAATACATAAAAATGATTTTAAATAAACCAAACCGCAGCAGGTATTTTCGGAAAGGTAAATTACTTAAAATGAAAAAAAATATTTTTTCCCAAAAATATTAAATCATTTTTTTATGATAAAATTTAAGAAAACAAGGATGACAACATGAAGGCATCCATTTTAGGTTAGCTAGGTTCAGCATATGTTAGGAAAGCCCCATAGGGAAAGAAACCTGTAGAAAAGAGCCCTGCAGAGTAGGGGCAACCGTCAGCGGCTAAAAATTGGTATCTTTTCAATTTCACAATATTCTTTGAATATCTAAAGGGATAAGACAATTGCCGATAAAAAATTTTGCTTTCTGTAGATTAAAAGCAGTGGTTGAAACTTTTGGACACCAACTTAATGAACCAAAAAAATGGAAAATTTAGTCAAAGTCTTCTAAGGTTTTGAGCCAACAAATAATAAAATGTCAAATAAAACTTTGGGGACGTGTATCGTGTGTAATTAACAGCCCAATCTCCCTCCATGGGCTAATGTACAAAACTTTAAAAAAAAGTTTTAAAAGAAATTTTGTGACCAATATAATTTTCAACTTTTGCCTGGTTATTAGGGGCAACACTAACATGTGGTGAAAGTCGGTTCCCCTGATTTATCTTTGTGATATCATATTTTAAGCTCAAATGTGTGTAATTTCAGGTGTGATATCGACCATAGAAAACCATGGAAATTTTAATGAAGTATGTATTTGAAATCACTTTATTTTGACTGAATAACTTAGAGGGCTTAGGCAAAAAGTGTATGGTGGTTTTAGGGTTTTTAATAACTCTGGAAATTACATTGAATAGAGCGTGTTTGAAGTTGGTATATCCCAAAATAAAACTTACTTTTTTGTACTACACTAGAGCTACTAACCTATGATGGAGGATATCTGTAACAATATTTTAAAAAGTTCTATCCGTCCGTCCGTAGCGGTTAGCTCTTTTCGTTAATTTAGGCATGTTGGAATTGTTAGAAATAATTCCTATAAAAGTTAGGTACAATATAGAAAGCGTAGGAACTCTATAATCGTTACCAGAATGTCCGTACGTATTTGAATCATGTTGATTTTTTTGACAAAAATCTTTTTGTGATATAATTATCCTATACATTTATTTTTTTTGGAATTCTTGTTCCTGTGACAACAAAGTACAATATTGGAAGCTAAGCATCTCTGTAATCAAGTCCTAAAATGTAAGTATGTCCTTTAAACTGTATCCTGTATTTAACAGTTTTGCAAATGGGAAAAAGAAATAACAGAAAAAATATTGCTTTTTAATTAATGTTATCAACCTAGATCAGTAAAGTTAGTTTGTTATAACTCTGGCCACAGTATGTGTCAATTCCAGTTGCCCTAAAGCTCCTTCTAAACCTAGAGAGATAGTTACACCAATAGACCACTGTGAATTGAGTCACAAAAAAGTATGTCTAAGGTTTTTGAAATATATTAGATTTTAACCCCCCCCCCCCCTCCACCCGCACACTTATTGACATAAAAGACAATTGCAATCACGAATTGCTCCCAATTCAGATCTATTTGTGTATGTAACTTTATATTATCTATTTCAATTTACAGTGATCTATTCGTGTATGCAACTTTATATTATCTATTCTAATTCACAGTGATCTATTCGAGCATGTAACTTTATATTGTCTATTCTAATTCACAGTGATCTATTTGTGTATGTAACTTTATATAGTCTATTCTAATTCACAGTGATCTATTTGTGTATGTAACTTTATATTGTCTATTTCAATTTACAGTGATCTATTCGTGTATGCAACTTTATATCATCTATTCTAATTCACAGTGATCTATTTGAGTATGTAACTTTATATTGTCTATCTAATTCACAGTGATCTATTCGTGTATGTAACTTTATATTGTTTA
Organism: Acartia tonsa; assembly: GCF_053477335.1. Classification (NCBI taxonomy): domain Eukaryota; kingdom Metazoa; phylum Arthropoda; class Copepoda; order Calanoida; family Acartiidae; genus Acartia; species Acartia tonsa. The sequence goes on from NC_137266.1 coordinate 40,932,074, forward strand.
TCTAATTCACTGTGATCTATTCCTGTATGTAACTTTATATTGTCTATTTTAATTCACAGTGATCTATTCGTGTATGTAACTTTATATAGTCTATCTAATTCACAGTGATCTATTCATGTATGTAACTTTATATTGTCTATTCTAATTCACAGTGACCTATTTGTGTATGTAACATTATATTGTCTATTCTAATTTACAGTAATCTATTTGTGTACGTGACTGCATATTATCTATTCTAATTTACTGTGATGTAACTTTATATTGTCTATTCTAATTTGCGGCTTTTTGTGAATAATTTTGCCACTGTCTATCTAATTCACAGTGATCTATTCATGTATGTAACTTTATATTATCTATTCTAATTTACAGTGATCTATTCGTGTATGTAACTTTATATTATCTATTCTAATTTACAGTAATCTATTTGTGTACGTGACTGCATATTATCTATTCTAATTTACTGTGATCTATTCGTGTATATAACTTTATATTATCTATTTCTAATTCACAGTGATCTATTCGTGTATGTAACTTTATATTGTTTATTCTAATTTGCGGCTTTTTGTGAATAATTTTGCCACTGTCAGTATATCATTTAAGCTGGAATTATTTGTTGTAGCAAATCTGCTCTACAATTGTATTACATGTTTTAATGTCTTTCGGACACACGGCCTTACAGAACAAAATAGTTTTAATTTAAGTTTTAAGGCAAAAAAGAATCCCATATCAAGATTTTTTTGAGGGGGCGGGGCTGAAGTATGCTCCCCTTATTTTTTTGTACAATTTTTGCTCAAGGGATGGATTTCTCATAGCCTAGAACCTTCCTTAGATCAATGTGAAGCCACACTGAAAATTGTGGAACGACCGGCCTAGCTGTCTGCTGTATACTTGATCTTAGCAGATGAACTGATAGATATAAAACATCCTGTTACTTTAATTTCTTGGTTAGGTTGGAAAACATAGATTTATTTTGTAAATTATCGCTTTGTATTATAGACAGTTATCCGAAGATAGTAAATTAAAAAGTCTAGATCAATTTCAATTTTAGTCTAAATAGAATTATTTTGGGGAAGGGGTGTAATTTCTTTTGAGCCGATTTCTCTTGGGCGGGTGGAGGTACCCCATACCAATAGATAGTTTAAACCTTCCCTTTACCTATAAAAAGCTTCACTGTAAATTAGAATCAAATCAACTACAAATTTTACGCTATATTTGTTAACGTTTGTATGTCCGACTGTCATCCTTGTTAAAAGCAAAGATTTTCTTTAATTAGGCTCCTTGTTCAGGAATAATAAAAGTGTCAAATTTATTCAAAATTTGCCCTGATGATTCCTGGGGCAGTTAGGTACGATATAGAAAACACAGTAACTCTATAATCGTTATCAGAAAGTCGATACAGTCCAATTTAAAACAACAAATTTCACAATTATATATTTATTCTATTAATCTGTTTTTTGTTGCATAATGATTCCTAGGACAACATGATACAAAGCTTTAAGCGAAGCATTTCAATAATCAAGATCAAATAATTTAACTATGTCCTTAATCAGTATCTAATACAACTATCTTGCAACAAATTTTGTTTTTACTTAAAGATGTGTCCTAACTTTTTTGATATATCATTAAAACAACTAGCCGGTGCTTTCAGTGATTAGTAGATGTAAAATGATCCATAGAATTTAGATATGCAATCGGTTTTTTTTTGCAGACCTCTTATTTTTTAAGTAATTTAAGTTTCTTTTAAATATAAGTTGGTTTTAAGGTAATAAAACGCAACAAAGAAAGAAGACAATTGCCATTATAAACAAAAATAGTAAGAACATTAATTTGACACCTTATTTTTTTAATTCTGTCGGGTAATCTTTAACCTCGGTTTAATCAAAACTTTGAATTTAAATATATCTTAACACAGGCATAAAAAATATGTGTTCATATATACCTTTATAATCAGAAAAATATTACGAAACCATTCTAAGCAGAATTGAAAAAGTTTAATATAACTATAATAAAAAATATATGTTTATTTTAAGAATTTTAACTCGCCAAGTTAGGACAACTTCTTTAGATTCATATTCTGATTAGTAAGTTCTGACATATGATTTTACAAGTGTTAATATTCGTTTGTCCTATGGTCTACTTTTAGAGCTTTGCTTTTAAGGATGTTGTCATCCTTGTTCAGAATGAGAACAATGCACAATCAAACACTGAGCTAAATAATTTTCAATGACAAAAATATCATTAAGAAGAAATTTAATATCATTAGAAATCCATAGAAACAAGAATGACAACATCCTTAAAAGCAAAGCTTAACATATTCATTAGAATATTACAGGGAGGGAGGGGGCATTGGACAGTAAATTACACTGGTACTTAAAGATTGAATCCTCTTTTTCTTCGGGTACTTTTTCTAATGGTTGGTTACAAATTAGCATTATCCAAAGTTTTCACCTAATGAATATAATCTACAGAAATTGTGGTTTTGTTTATCATCATTGGACGTACATCAATTTAAGAACATACTTACATATTTAGGATTATAGAGATGCTTCGCTTATAACTTTGTACCTTGTTGTAATAGAGATCAGTATTCCAAAAATCAGATGACTTTCTTTTAACGAAAAGAGCTAACTGTTACGGATGAACGGACCGACCTTAAAAAAAAAAAGACGATTCTAGATACCTTTAATAGCCATTTTATATATCTTAAAGGACGGACAACTATCATTATTGTATTCCATCAACGTGTTGATGGTTGAAATTCAATGGTCATGATAAAACTGAATTTATTTTTGTAATATTGATTTAATGACATAAATTATGACTTTCCAGTATGGCTCCGAAACCGTTTAATATCCGCTGAATTAAAACCGGCTAGAGCCACACTAAAAAATCTTGTATTACAAAAAACTTAAACAAACTTTAAGGATCAATTTACATTTTATTGAAACGGGGGCCTTCGGCCATCTTGGACCCGCAAAAAATTGTGTCAATTTATTAATTTTCTATATTAATATTGAAGGAAAACTGTCTACAATGCGATGCGATAAATCCTAATATATTAAGTAGTAAGCTTTTTCTTGTCTGTTGCGAAGGATCTCGCTAAACGCTGAACCGATATAGATTTCCTTTGCAGTAAAGCTTCTTTTAGGTCAAAGGAAGGTTTATAACTATTTTTCCAATATCCAATCTCCACTGAGAAAACGCCCATAGAAAAAAAAGTCTAAGGGGCGAAATTTCTAGTACTTATTATGGCATTAGATAAAAGTGGCAAAGATTGACATGAACTCAACATGTTGACATTCTAATCACATAATACCTACATAATTATGTTCCTTTTATTATGAAACCTAATATTGAGTTGAAATCAGTAGCGTGAATAGGGTTTTGCCACCCCCTTGTAATTTATGACAACCTCCTTAAATCAAAAAGTTATGGGGGGGGGGGTCCTATCATCTAAGGGTCCACCCCTCCCCCCTCCCAATTAATTTTAGGGGAGTCGGACTATTATTTTAACTTGCCTCTCCTCCCTTGGGAATGTAACCACCCCCCCTCTTCTGCACCCCGCTTCTTGAAATGATACAGAATTCTAATCTAAATTTAAATGCGGAAGTGATGAGAATGATATATAATATTATGTATAAAAAACATGATTTAAACATTAATAGCATACATAAATAATACATCTTATTATAGGAGCGTAGTTGCACTATAATTAGGGTTCTTTTATAATTTGTTCAGGGAACAAAGGGATAAGACAACGGCAAATAAATAAATGTATATTCTTATAGATTTTAATCAATGGTTGAAACGTTAGGACAGTAAACTTAATTAACCAACCAATCAAAATTAGATAAATGCCCCAAAGTTGCCAAGCCAAAGAATAAGAAACTTTGGGAACTAGTGTTATAAACAGCCCAATGTTCCCTTCCTCCCTGAATTTATTAATATATTAAGAACCCAAGGACGTCCAATTTTTTTAGGGGGGGGGGGGTTGATTGAACCTTATCACCCCCCAATAAAATTAATTTTTATCGTTAAGGAGGGGGTAAATCTAATAATTTTTTAATATGAGGGTATAATCCTTCTAAGAACCTATGTGTTTTTACTTTACAAATAAAAGTTCAGTTTGTTTTATAATCGCTTCTAATATACATGATTTTCCTTGCTTGATGAATTATAGGATTAGATTCTATTTTTGTTGTTGTAAATATAATTGATATAAAAAACTTTATACATTGTTTTATTCAATAAAGTAGCTAAATTAGTTTAATATTATTATATCTTTCTAATGGATGTTCCAATAGGTCTTAAATACTCAAATTTTGTATTGGCCCAGAAGAGGTCCTAGGCTATTTTGTAAGGACTATATCAACTCTCCCATACTAACCTCTATAACTCACGTTGTCCTATTGCCTTTTTGTATTTTATTTTATGAGAATTGTTGTAAAAGCTCATGCGACCAATATTTCAAACTTTTAAGCTCAGCAACTTAAGGATGTTGTCATCCTTGTTTACAATCAACTATTTTTCATCTGTTATATCATTTATAAGTAGTACAACTACTCCATAATGCATATTAGGACTGTGCGTCCGTCCTTCACTGCGTCCGAATTAGCATTTTATCTAAGCTACAAGATATAGATTGCTGTAAAGGATATACAATGCTGTCGCCAAATCCCAAAAAATCAATCCCAGGAATTTACATCATATTTTCTACTAGGGACTTTTCCCTGCGTAACATATTTTTTCTACCTTTTGGCAAAATTTAAGCAATTTTCCAACGATTTTGTTCAGACTTACAAATTAATGTTCTTCTAATAAAGTTCTGACACAAGAGCTATTGTTCGTTTGTCCTTACTTCTGATTGTAGGGCTTCTCTTTTATGAATGTTGTCATCCTTGTTTCATTCAATGATTTAATGATCTTATAATAAGTCTTCTGTTTTATGTAACTCTTAACTGTTAAAGAAAAATATAATGATTTCAAAGTTGATGGATACACAAGCATATAATTAGTATCTCATATCTATAATACAAAGTAGAACGATGTCTGTCTGTCTGTCTGTCCGTCTGTCCGTCTGTCTGTCCGTCTGAAGCTTAAGATCTCAGTAACCACTAAACCGATTGGGCTCTAC
>NC_137266.1:40942207-40959707 GCF_053477335.1 Acartia tonsa
GTAATGTTCTAAATAAGTAATTTATCGATTCGTAATATAGACAGTTTTCCATGGGTAGTAAAATAAACATGGATAGCGAAGCACAAATATCATCATTTTGAAAATCGGACCATAAACAACAACAAAAAATGTGGACATCAGTAAAAAAAGAGTTTAAAAGCGGCCAAAAGGCTGATTAAAAGCCATATGAGGCCTAGCTTTAATAGCGACTGAGTAAATCTCAATTACCTCATAGAGTTACAGGCTGATTGACGGACTCACAGATATAGTGAATCATAGAGTAGCTCGCTACAAGAATGTTGCAAGCGAAGCATTTCTATAATCAAGTCCTAGAATGTAAGAATGTCCTTATCTTGCATTCAAGCAATTTGAAAAAGATTTACATTATGATTTCTAAAAGCGAAGCTTTTCTATAATTTGAGTCGGTCCGTCCGTCCGTAACGGTTAGCTCTTTTTGTTAATTTAAACAGGTTAGAATTGTCCTATCGATTTCAAACTTAGCATGATGATTCCTATAACATTTAGGTACGACTTAGAAAGCGCAAATTTACTTACAATTTGTTTATTCTCATGCATTAATATTCTGCTAATTCAGTTCTGACACCTTACAAGTAATAATGTTCGTTTGTCCTTTCATTTCAGAGCTTCACTTTTATGGATGTTGTCATCCTTGTTATAATCAGAATTTTAAATAATACTCTCTGTTCGCTTTATGAATGTTTTCATCCTTGTTTATTTTTTTAAATGACATTACTTAGTTTCTGACAAAATAGTCAGCAGAATTAATCATAATTGCAATAGGCACCAGGGAGGGAGAGGACATTGGACTGTAAATTTTATGTAACCCAGAGTTTTATAAATAGTAATACTCTCTCTTCCGCTTGCTTATATCACTTTTTGATTGGTTGGTTCCATCAATTCAACCAAAAATTTTAATGTACAGAAGGGGTAATTTTGTTTATCACCATTGGAATTGTATATCAATTTATCATCCATTGTCTTATCCCTTAAGATCCCTGAAAAGGCCCATATTTTACTTCCATGTTGAATGGTCTCAAAAGAGCCGACTCTATCATTAAATGACAGCTTAAATTTTTACATTTATTTGCCAGTAGCCAGTAATGCTGCTCTATAGCTCTCTGTCCGTCCGTCCATAAAGCAGGTAAGTACGTCAATATTTGTCTGTTTAACTTATGAATTTTGATTGGATAATTTAGTATTTTAAAGGGTCTTTAAGAGAGAGAGAGATAAGAGAGAAGGGTTAGAGAGAAAAAAAGAAAAATAAGAGGGGGAAAAAAAATAAAATAGAAAAGTAAAGAAAGATTTGTTTAGAAGTTATAAGGGTCTAAAAAGAAGGAAAAAGAATATTAGAAAAGGATAGATAAGGTCAATGGAGCTAAAAAAAGAAAATTTAGAGTTGTAGGAAAAATAGCCTAAAACCACAACAAAGCTTTGCTTTTAAACCACCAGCACTCCTTGGTAAAGTTTCCCTAAAATTCAGATCTCAATCGGATCTTAACGGACGACCAAAAAACCTTACTACTTTGTATAATAGGATAAGTTGCCTAGTAAGAAAATATTAGAATTACTCCATTATTGTTACTACAGCATGAAATTACGGTGAACTATCAATTCAAAATAATCAATATTACAGCGTTTTATTTAAAAAGTGACTAAATTTGTGCAAGGTAATTAGTTAGACCTTTTTTGAACCAAGGCAAACCCCGTACTCTAAATATCTATGTCGCGCACCTGACTATTATATATTAATCCGGGAACTTAAGCGGTGAGACAATGAATTATAAGTTTATCTACCTACCCAATGATAATAAACAAGATTGTTGGTTGGAAAGTTGGACCCTACTAGCTTAGAACCATCAATCAAAATTTAACAACAAGTTTTTTATCCAATGAGATATCTTGGTTAGAAAACTTTGGGAATAATTTTAATTTACAGCCCAATGTACCTTCCCTTCCTTATATTAATTCTCTTTGTGACACTTGAAGTCTACTATGTCTACTAAAAGATGGTTTGTTGCAGAATTGATGTCACACCAAGTATGTTTCATCAAATATGTAGTTCTAAGTTCAAGCAGAGGAAATGAACATTACAGTTAGGAACAACACACATATCTTCCTTTTTGCTGTGGTGCTACTCTATAAATTGTCAAAACCAACTGTCAATTTATGGAATTAGTGTAAATTGTAGCGATACCAATTGCAATATGTTTAGTGATTGATATGAGTCCTGACCACAAAGAGACATACTGCTGTTATGTACTAATAGTAAAAGTAGGCAGAATGCCTTGGTCCATTAACAGGCACAACTAATAATAAATTAATGTAGTATACCCACTTACATAAAAATCATTTGTGCTGCACAAAAATGTTATATTTTTTCAACAATTGAACACAAAAATATGGGCACACAAACAAAAGTTTTGGTACAGAGTTAATACAAAAGGGGGTGCATTCTTTGATGAGGTAAAAAAAGAGGATTATAATCATTCTTCATTAACCTACCCCCCCCCCCCTGTCTGCACATTCAGTTAACAATCATTAAACCAAAAAAGGTTCCGAAAGTATGTACAAACAAACCTTGGTAAAAGAGTTGCTAAACTAAAATAGTTTTTCACATTGCTCAGATAGTAAAATGAAAATCATAAAATTACTTCTATAATTTTATGATTTTTATTTTATCATGGATAACAAATTGTCTGTAACAATACAATACATGATTTTTCATTTTAGCTCAGAAAAGAAACTGGAAAAGATATTTTCTCATTACTACCACCACCCCCCCTCACACCCCATCAATAAAGAACCGGAAGGAGACCCGACTGTTTAGCACTACATTACAGATTCAATAACATACACTCAACAAAAAATTGCAGCGCTTAAAAAATGTTACATTTTCACAACTGTTACTACCACATTGAAGTCCTGAACTGTAACAAAATTCAAATGATAAACATGCACCTATGCGCGACCATTACACCATGAAACCTCAAAGAGGTGATTACAATTTTTCTTCCGTAACTCTTAGAGCATTTAAACCAATTTTAATAGATGCATATTTTAAATTTTTGTGTAACAGTGATTTATTGTAATTAAGATAAATTAAAAAAGGAATTAGATGCAAACCACAGTTTATGTCTTTAATTCTTTTTAAAGAATACTTTAAATCCATAATTATGATTTATGGGAAAGCAAAAAACGCAAGGCTTTTAAACACCTAAACCGTCCGTGTGTATGTAAAAATGAGGATTTTTTTAGTAGTTTATAAAGTATAAAGTATCTAATTTTATTTTTGATATATCTTTTGAAATGGAAGTTTAATAATTATTTATCACCTCGTATTTAGACTATATTCCTCGGTTAGTAATATAAAAAGTATACAAGTATCGCCTAAAATCACCATATGACATATATAAAGTTTCCCTGAAAAGAGCAACCCATTCTGTCTGGCAATTTATGAGATATTTGCCTTAAGACAAAAAATACTAACGTGAAATTGTATTCTTGTAATTTATGGCAACAATACTTTTACTTAAATAGTAACTTATGCAATCACAAATAACAAATGATTATTTATGAAAGTACAAATTTGAAAATGAATTTGTACAATCTAACTCGTTAGGGATGATAGGAAATCTTAATAACACACAATATAATAAATAATTATTCATAGATAGATACCAGGGATCTAAAGGGATAAGACTATGGCCGGGAAATTGAATAAATAAGAAAACGTTATTATGAAACTTTGAGGACTAGTGTAATATAGCCCATTGTCTCCTCTCTCTCTGGTTAGATACATAGATGAAACATAGATAAACAGCTGGTCATATAAGTTGAGAAAGATAGTTTAAAGAAAGATAGTTTAAGAGATAGATATATGGATAGATATTTTATACAAAGATATATTTAAATTTAGATAAAATAGTTATAAAGAGACCTCAAAATGGTATGCATTCTTTTATTCTTTTATGTATCTATAGGTAGACAGATATACATAGATTTTACAAAGTTAAAGACTTTCATTGTATATTTTGAAATAAGGATGACAACATCCATAAAAGCGAAACTTAACAAATCAGATAGTCACACAAAGGAACATTAACAAATATAAAGTAACAAAGCATTTAATATTTAACATTATTGGCATTTTAAACAAATATCTTATAAAACAAATTACTTAATTATATGATACTTAGTATGGATAAGGGACATACCTATATTTAAAGACTGAATTATAGGGGTACTTTCCTTATAACATTACACTTACTGGTCCTAGGAATCCTTCAATACAAAATTCAAGTGAATAGGATGATTATATTTTGTAAAATATTGTTTTAAAAAGCCAAAAATCTAAGACTTCCTGTTACATATTATAGAGCTGCTACGCTTCTCTTTAAATGTACCAAACTTTTACATGAATCAACATATCAAGTTTAAAATTGAAAGGACAATTATAACATGTCTAAATTACCAATATAAGCTGTCAGTTACAGACGGACGGACAAATTAATGTAGAAAAGCTTCATCTTTTAATAAAAATAGATGGACAAACAGACAAATACACATTCACACACACACACACACACACATACACACACACACACACACACACAAACAAACACGTACAAAATATTTATAAATTAATTCAAGTGTAAAACATGAAAGATAAAGAGAAAAAGAAAAAAAATATGCTTTCCCCTAAAGCGGCTGTCGAGTTTTGAACTACCCTAATTTATTTATAAAATCTGCAATGGGGTGGGATTTAGTTTTTCTATACCTAACCCATGCAGTTGGTCCTGTACTGCAATGCCCTAACCCTACGGTGATACATTTTACCCAATATAACCTATTCTAACCTAACCTAAAGCAACAAATAAACTAACGAGAATTTACTACATTATTTTCAATTTTGTTTGAAAATAAGGAGGGCGTTTTGATGCTCAACAAGGCACTTTGAGGGAAAACAGCGTAAACTAAGTTGCTGGATTATTTATGCGTGCATCTTAAAATCTCAGAAACCTCTGTTTTTTATATTAGTTCTGAAAAAGGAGTAAAAGATAGACAGAAAGAGAGAGAGAGAAATGTGAGAGAGAGAAAGGTAGATGAGAAAAAGAGAGAAAGAGAGCGAGAGAGAGAGAGAGAGAGAGAAAGGAAGATTAGAAAGGAAAAGAGAGAGAGAGAGAGAGAAAGAGAAGCACAAAAGAATGAAAACTGCATTTGCTATTTAAAATTTTGCAGCTCCAGCCAAAGTTTCTACAAATTAGCAAGTTGATAGAAAGATAGACTTACAGAAAGATAGATGGATAGAAATGTTTAAATAGCCAAAAAAGATAGTTAGGTGAATAAAGTCTATAGAAATATAGTTAGATATATAAAGAATGAAGATGTCTATCTCCTCAAAGGTCCTGATAAAGTTTAAAACTGTTAAAAGAGGAGGTTACATCCTTCCTTCAAAGAGAAATCGCCCCTGGAAAAATATTCCACCCCCCTTATTCAGAGGCCCTTTAGGGACGTAAACGCTAGTCTATGATAGAAAGTGGGACGATGTCTTATCCGGTCAACCGATAAGATTATGCTTCTTAGGGTTTAACCCACTAGTTCTGTTATGGTTTTAAGCTAATTTTCTTTTTAAAGTTATATAAATATGAGTAAAAAGAAAGATAAATAGATTAGGTAGATAGAAAGATTGTTACATAAATAGATTAGATAGATATTTAGACAGTTAGATAAATAGATTAGATAGATAGAAAGATAGTTATAAAGATAGATTTATAGAAAGATAATTAGAAAAAATATATAGATAGATATACATATGGATAGACAGATATATAGATAGAAAGATATATAGACAAACAGATGGATAGCTAGATATATATGGATAGAAAGATAGGTAGATAGACATACAGATGTTTAAATATACATACATATAAATAGATAAAGAGATAAGTAGACATACAGATGGATAGACAGATATATAGATTGAGAGATAGATAGACATACAGATGAATAGACAGATATATAGATAGAGATAGACATACAGATGGATAGACAGATATATAGATGGAGATAGAAATACAGATGGATAGACAGATATATAGATAGAGATAGACATACAGATGGATAGACAGATATATAGATAGAGATAGACATACAGATGGATAGACAGATATATAGATAGAGATAGACATACAGATGGATAGACAGATATATAGATAGAGAGATAGATAGACAAACAGATGGATAGACAGATATATAGATAGAGATAGACATACAGATGGATAGACAGATATATAGATAGAGATAGACATACAGATGGATAGACAGATATATAGATAGAGATAGACATACAGATGGATAGACAGATATATAGATAGAGATAGACATACAGATGGATAGACAGATATATAGATAGAGATAGACATACAGATGGATAGACAGATATATATATTGAAATATAGATAGACATACAGATGGATAGACAGATGTATATTAAAATATAGATAGACATACAGATGGATAGACAGATGTATATTAAAATATAGATAGACATACAGATGGATAGACAGATATATAGATAGAGATAGACATACAGATGGATAGACAGATATATATATTGAAATATAGATAGACATACAGATGGATAGACAGATGTATATTAAAATATAGATAGACATACAGATGGATAGACAGATGTATATTAAAATATAGATAGACATACAGATGGATAGACAGATATATAGATAGAGAGATAGATAGAAATACAGATTGATATGTAGACAGAAATCTAGAAATCTAGATTTACATATATGTAGATAAAAAGATAGAAAAAAAGATAGATAGATAGATATATTGTGCAGCAAAAGTTTTATAAATCAGAGAGAGAAAGTTCTAACAACTTTGAAGAGAGCAAATAAAAGACTAAGGGAGTAAGATGAAAAATAATCTACAGCCCAATCTTTCCCCCAATATTGATAAACTAAGAATAAAAAGTATGTAACTGGGATGCTGTGAGCATTGGTGCAAAAAATATGACGTAACAAAAAAAATTAGCCAATGAGAGGCCGTTATTGACCAATGGTAAAATTTATAGTGGCCTCTCATTGTTACGTCATATTTTTTGCACCAATACTCACAGCATCTGTAACTGGGGTTAGAGTGTCTCAAAAATCAGCCATCATAAAAATGATGGATTATCCATATCATTTTTAGGGGTTTTCTTTCCCACTTCTCCTCTCATCTCCCTCATTTTTATGACGTCACATGGCTGATTTTTGAGACACTTTGTCCAGTTACTAAAAGCATTTCACAAAAGATTTGGTATAAGAATAATTTATCATGCATAGTAAAATCGCTGAATACCTAAAAAGAACCACAGAGCTTTCATGTAAGGAGATGTTTATTACACTAGTCCCCAAAGTTTTATATCGTTGGCTTAACAACTTTGGGGACTTTTGAATTTTGTTTGGTTGGTTCATTAAGTTGAGAATCTAAACGGTTTAACCACTAATACTAATCTACAGAAGGTGTAATTTTGTGCACCATCGTTGGGGACATTCATTTGTCGGTCATTGTTTTTTTCTGCAGAGCTTTAATTTTACTTTTTAAAAACTATATTATCAACCCATATTGATAGAAATCATAATAGGTCTTTTTTAATTGCACGACCTTTGTTTAAGAAGTCTTGTTCATTGTTAAGCTTGAGCTTACATAAAGTAGTAAGATTTTTTCATATCCTAGTTAACATCTTGGAAATCAATGAACCAATGGAGTTCACATAAGTAATAATATGGTTTTAGAATATTTTTTTTTATATGTATTAGGGTTTTCGCTTTTTCTTTGTTTTTTTCTGTCCCCTTTGAATACAGGGGGGGAGGGTTGAAGTAAAAAATCTTGATTACATGACTTTTAACCACGGCACGAAGCGCCAACATTTTTTTGGGATGGAGGAAGGGAATCCCTCCACCCTTCTTAAACAGTCCTTTATTGTTTTTGCCCAGAATCGAACCACTAACCTTCGGGCAAGTAAATGTCCATAAAGGTAGGTAGGTAATAAAAAAACAAAACAAGGAATTAATTCCATAAGTAACGCAGCAACTATAGCTTGTTCCATATCCAGCAAATTTTAAGTTTCAATGAAAATATAAAATTTATGAAAAAATTATTATTCAATACAATTAGCAGTCTTTATAATATTTTTCTATGACAGATTTTATTGATTTTTTATAGGGGTTATTTCTCTATAGGGGTGGGTGGAGATACCCTACCCCAATATAGTAAAAAAAATCCTCTGGACCTATAGGAAGCTTCACTGTAATGGAGAACCATATTGGTCCAGCGATTAGCGAGATCTTAATCAACAGACACACAGACATCCTGTTACTTTTATATAAAGATGGTTATTAAAGATATAATCTTATGCATTAATATACGTACAAAGAAATCTTACTATAATACGGTCAAACGGACATATCATAGCTATATAGTATCTGCGCCCTACTACTGCCAAGAAAGAAAAAAAAGTAAAAATTAGTTTTCCGAGTCAAGTCATCCAAGAAAATGCAACACCAATGCGCATCTAAGGGACACGCGCAGGGTTAGTTTTTTTTACATTAAGAGTTGGTCTTTCTGCTCGTACGTCATTCAATTAATGATTATAGAGTTGCTATGCTATCTACATTATACCTTACTGTGCAAGGAATAATCATTCAAAGTTTGAAATTAATAGGAAGATTCTGTCATGTAATTGTATAAGGTAGCTTTAAAAGGTAACTTATACATGCCAGAATATTCCTTTTAATTTAAAGTTTGACAGATGATTCTTTACACAATAAAGAACAATTTAGAAAGCATAGCAACTCTATTGTCATTACCATATATATAATATATATTATATTCAAAACATGATAATGTTTTTTTTAGCTTTTAGGGCAACAATTTTTAATACTTGATTCCTAGGACGATAAAACCTAATATTAAAAGCGAAGCATAATCAAGTTATGAATAGTTATTTCTCGCATCGTTTTGTAAACAGCTTTCCGCGGATACAAAATGTTCAATTATAACATTAAAAAAAGTTTTTTTAGCAACAAGATGTCGAAGGCACGGGCTAAAAATCTGGTTTTAATCTTATGATTGTACAATTTTATATTCGTAGAAAACTGGATATAATTCGATGGCTGAGAACCAGTTCTAATCCACCGGATATTAATCGGTTTCGAATCAATACGAGAAAACATAAAACAAAGTTGCAGAGGGTCCTCTTTAAGTTTTCTATCAGTGTGTGCATGGTTCTAGGCTAAATTAACACGGACAATATATCGGAATTTTAAACAAGTTAGAATTGTTCTATTAATTTAAAACTTTGTAAAACTATTTCTCTAGCTATAATATATGGTATTAATAGTTATTTTTTTCATCGTATTATAAACCGCTTTCCGCGGATATAGAATGTACAATTATAAGATAAAAACTGGTTTTAATCTTATGATTGTACATTTCTATATTCGTAGAAAGCTGGATATATTTCGGTGCTAGACATAGTTTTTTCGTATGGATGAGAACCGGTTCCTATCCACCGGATTCGAATAAATACGAGAAAAGGTTTAAACGTATATTTTTAAGGACGTTGATTTCTAACTATTTTAATATTAATGATATTAATATTGATTTTGAACAAAATTTGCTCCTACTAAAAATGTCCTATTTAATGATTTATTGACAATTTAAGCTAGAAAAAATGAAAATTTTCCATTTTCAGATTATCTATCTCTGTGCATGATTATGTGCATGTTAGGGTATACACAATATCACACAACTGTTGTCAGATAGATAGATAGATAGATAGACAGATAGATAGATAGATAGATAGATAGATAGATAGATAGATAGATAGATAGATAGATAGATAGATAGATAGATAGATAGATAGATAGATAGATAGATAGATAGATAGATAGATAGATAGATAGATAGATAGATAGATAGATAGATAGATAGATAGATAGATAGATAGATAGATAGATAGATAGATAGATAGATAGATAGATAGATAGATAGATAGATAGATAGATAGATAGATAGATAGATAGATAGATAGATAGATAGATAGATAGATAGATAGATAGATAGATAGATAGATAGATAGATAGATAGATAGATAGATAGATAGATAGATAGATAGATAGATAGATAGATAGATAGATAGATAGATAGATAGATAGATAGATAGATAGATAGATAGATAGATAGATAGATAGATAGATAGATAGATAGATAGATAGATAGATAGATAGATAGATAGATAGATAGATAGATAGATAGATAGATAGATAGATAGATAGATAGATAGATAGATAGATAGATAGATAGATAGATAGATAGATAGATAGATAGATAGATAGATAGATAGATAGATAGATAGATAGATAGATAGATAGATAGATAGATAGATAGATAGATAGATAGATAGATAGTCAGATAAATAGATAGATAAATAGATAGATAGATAGATAGATAGATAGATAGATAGATAGTCAGATAAATAGATAGATAAATAGATAGATAGATAGATAGATAGATAGATAGATAGATAGATAGATGTAATAATCTATAATACAAAGTAGAATGATGTCTGTCCGTCTGTCCGTCCGTCTGAAGCTTAAGATCTCGGTAACCACTGAACCGATTGGATTCTACTCTTCAGGGTATATACCTACTGGTCCTGTGGTGGTTTTAGGCTATTTTCTTGGGGGGTGGGACACCCCCAACCCCCCCCCCCAAAAAAAAAAACAAAAAAATCCCCCCCTTATTTTTTTTTATTTTTTTTTGAAGAAGATTTACTTGCTCCTTTATTTATTTATTTTTTTTACGAATTTTGCGAAATCGTTATTTAATTTAATCGAGAAAATGTTTTCCTGCTGGGTAGGTGCGTAAATTTGTGATCCGTTCTGCTGGGTAAGTAATAGAAGATGTAATTAAAACTCTTGGGGCAAAGCCCCTAGAGGCTAGGGGCGAAGCCGCTAGTAATATATATATCATGAAGAACATGTAATTATTATCTAATTTTACTACAAGAAATGATATAAAAACTGCCTGGGGGCTATAAGTGTATCAATTCTATTTAATTTAGGCCTTTAACCAATAAAGTTAAAAAATAGAGGGGTAAAATCAAATAGAAATTTCCCTATGTTATGAAAATGAAGCTTTTCTATAATTAAGGTAGGTCTCTACGCATTTTGTAGCGTATAATAGTTAGGAACAATTTGGAAAGAGTATCTCTTTCTCCATAAAGTCCCAATGTCAATTTAGGTATACTTATTTTTATAATGACAACATTTTTATATTATATTATAAAACTCAAACTTTTTAATATAATCTTGCCTTTAAAATTATAAGCCTCACAGTTCGGGTGTTACATCAAGTAGCCTAGAATTAGGTCAGGGAGGGAGGGGACATTGGACTGTAAACTATACTGGTACCCAAAGATTTTTTTTTCTCTTATTTTCTAGATTAAAAACTTTGGATACTTTTATTGAATACTAGCGGCTACGTCCCTAGAGGCCTCTAGTGGCACTTTAAATGTTTTTTTTAAAGATAATACGCTACCTAGCTATGTTGCTTTCAAGTCTCTTTAAGTAAATTTTTTTGTGATTTCTCTTGGAAGGGTGGTGGTACCCTCCCCCCAATTAGTTAAAAACCTTCCCTGGAAAAAGCTACCCTGTAAAGGAGAATATATCGGTTAAGCCATTAGCAAGATCCTTCGTTACAAACATACACAGGCTTTTTTCAGTCCTTGGATACTTGTATTATATTGTGTTAATCCTATAGTATTCATTGTTTATATAAAAAATAGTTTATTAATAAATTCTTAATGCAATGTAATTACTATTTATGAATGTTGAATATTAAATGTATATGTTGTTTTGTCCCAATATTTGAACACACAAACAAACACACAGAGAAACAGACATCCTGTTACTTTAGTATAAGGATTGATTTATCATACTCATTATAATGATTTTAATCTACAGAAGGGGTAATTTTGTTTATCACCATTAAAGTTTAAATCATATTTTGTCTTATCCCTTCAGACCCCTGGAATTATAGGTACAGATGACTCTAAAATCTTGTGCCATTTCTAAAAACAAATTTCATACATTTATCACAATAGAATTTATTGCCTGGTGAATCCTGTTACTTTATTGTTATAAATTAGGTAACAAAATGCCTTTAAAAATCTTTGAAATATGATTTATCTTAAAACATTATAATATTATTATTAACTAGCTTGAATCCAGGCTTTTGGCCATTTTAATTGAACTTTTAGGATATACTTTCATCAATAAAGATTTAAGTAACTAATTTTGTCAATAAAAAACTTTCCGGCAAAGAACAGTAACTTTAATACAGTAAAAATAGTATCTTAAAGGATATGCAATAGAGGATAAATTGATGTATACCCACAATGACTATAAACAAAATTATTGGTTAAAATATGAAGGTTTGTACAAGATTTAATAAATCCCTTAAAGTTTTTTAGCCAACGAATGTTTATAAAACTTAGGTACCAGTGTAATTTACAGTCCAATGTGTCATGATACATTTTAGTGTTAACTCCATAGAGTATTTGCTCTTTAATTAGCGCATTATGTATCGCCTCCCAAGATTTTATTAAGTAAAGAAAGACATACGGACGTATGGATATGCCCAAATTATACAGTAGCTACGCTACTAAACGGGAAGTTAGTTTTTAAAACCCAAACTTACCAAATCTATCTCTCAAATTATAATTCCATCTATTTATACTCCAATTATCATATTATATCAAAATGGATATTTATTGCATTGTATTATAGACAGCTTTCCGCGGATTATAAAATAAAGAATTATAACGAGACTGGTATTAATTTCATGTTTTTTTATTCGTAGAAAATTGTCTAAAAAACAATACGATACATGATTTTTCCGTATGGCTGAAAACCCGTTCTAATCCAGCGGATATTGATCGGTTTGGAAGCATACTCTAATGTTTGGAAGCCATACTAGAAATTGTAATATTGCCACAGGCTTCTCAATATCGCAGTTACGTTTAAATTGAAGTCTGTCCGTATGTACATCCATCCTTCACTACGGCAAATAAAAGGGTATGGTTCACATCAAGAAAAACTATTTTAACACCAAATTTTACGCCATTTTTTATCAGTGAATTTAATCTATTGACATTTTCTCTTTTTTTTTAAGAAAAAACATATGGTTTTGATATTTATTTTAGGCTAGATTAGGTTAGGTAAGGTTTAATGTGCTCCACAGGGAACGAACTCCGAAGAGATAGGGGACCGCAAAGTTAGAGCCCCACGAAGGTTAAAAAACAATAAGGAAAGGGGGGGGGGGGGGGTGGAGGGGGCAGCTTAGGTGCAAAAGTAGGTTTGAGTGAAATTTTAAACCAAAGTCAAGTGACTAACATACTATACCTAATTATTGAATAGCTGCGATAATAAAAATAAATAAATATTTACTTTATATAGACCGACGAACGAACGGACAAACAAGCGACCACTTACTTCCTTATATTTTGATTGGATAAATGTTTTGGGGCATTTTCTAAAGAATATAAAATATTTAACTGTAGGGATCTAAAGGGATATGATACTGGACGATAAATTGGTGTACAAACCTATTTACAAAATTATCCCTTCTGTAGATTAAGTTTAGTAGAAATCTGGGGTATAGTCCCTTTCGTAACATCGCACCTTATGGGGCGATACTTCGTATTTTTCTCCTATTTCTAGCCCCTGTGGGAGGCTCTAACCCTGCGGGGCCAAGTACCTAACCCTGTGGGGCAATCACCTAACCCAATATAACCTAACCTAACCTAAAATAACCTATAAAAAGCCATTTTAAAAATACGACGAATCGCCCCTTATGTGGCGATGTTACGAAAAGGCCTATTCCCGAAATCTGTAGTATCTATTGAAAAATTTATAAAAGTCTCATAAGTGTTTAAGCTTACGAAGAGAATTATACATAGAATTTTACATATCTCCCATATAAATTGTCAAAAACCTGCTATGTATCAATACAAAATACTCTAAAATTTGTAGAATGCAGCCGTTGACGAGATCTTAGCGGACATATGAATTTACTATTTTAAGATTGTCTCCGATTCTGATTGTTCTATTTTGAAAGATGTGTTAGTGTGCATATATTAACACAAGAAAACATGCTTAAAAGTTAAACTATACAAATAATATTGAATTGACAAAAGCACCCACTTATCCTTATATAAAATTAACAAGATGTGAGTAACCGCAGAACCGATAAAATTCTCCTTTACAGTAAATCTTCTTATAGGTCCTGGGAAGGTTTATAACTATTTTGGAGAAGGCTACCACAACCCCCCCCCCCACAGTGAGCCCAGGAATCCAACTTTGTGGAAAAAATTATTTATGCCCAAAATCGAACTTTAGAAAATCAATTATTTTAAAAGTCCATGTTAAAATTCATCATATTAGAGGAGGTTTGCCATTTTAAATTAATGAAAAATTAAAAAATTAAAGTTTTTATGGCCTTCTGAAGTTGTTACCCTGGAATTCACAAAATTTAGATACAAAAATCTTCCAAAAAAAATATTTTTAAATTTTTTTTTGTTTTACTTGCCATTTAATCAAATATTAACTTAGGACATAATGTAATAACATTTTAGAATATTTTTTAAAGCTCTGATTCAAATACCTTGATCTTTTTAGCAACGAGGTGATAATATTTAGAATGAAGTTCTAGCATTAATTAGGCAATATATAAGAGGATCCCATTGGTCTTATCAACTTTCACTTAGTTGCTTAACCTCTATAGATATTTTTGTAAAGGTCGTTTTAAGCTATTTTTAGTAGCGAAGCTACTCTATAATTCACTATGTCCGTCCGTCCGTCCGTCAGTCAGTCCGTCCGTCCGTCCGTCCGTAACGCTATGGGGGAAATGGGATTTACTCAGCTCCTATAAAAGATAGGATTCTGAAATTTTTTGACAACATTCCCATCATTAAGGAGCACAATTAACTATAAAACATCAATGGCGGTCGGACGGCTTTTTAGCAGGTTTTAGGCTATTTTTTTAATTTTGCACATTTTCCCCCATATCTTTGGTGTTTATGGTCCGATTTTCAAAATTTTTTCAGTTAAAGATATCAAAATTAAATTTTCCGTCGTTTGGAGAAAACAATAATGACGGTCAGACTGCCTTTTTGCAGGTTTTTGGCTATTTTTATATTTTTTACATTTTCTCCCATATCTTTGGTGTTTATGATCCGATTTTCAAAATTTTTTCAGTTATACATATCAAAATCAAATTTCACATTGTTTGAAGAAAACAACTATGACAGTCAGACTGCCTTTTTGCAGGTTTTTGGATATTTTATATTTTTTACATTTTCCCCCATATCTTTGGTGTTTTTAGTCCGATTTTCAAAATTTTTTCAGTTAAAAATATCAAAATTAAATTTTCCGTCGTTTGGAGAAAACAATAATGACGGTCAGACTGCCTTTTTGCAGGTTTCTGGCTATTTTTATATTTTTTACATTTTCCCACATATCTTTGGTGTGTTTAGTCCGATTTTCAAAATTTTTTCAGTTAAAGATATCAAAATTAAATTTCGCGTCGTTTGAAGAAACAACCATGACGGTCAGTCCCATCCACAAAATTTTGTGCTTCGCTACGTATGGATGTTGTCATCCTTGTTAGTGTATAATCCTTATATAATTTGTTGCCAGATAGAGAAAAATCCTTTTACAGGGTAAAAATCTGGCAAAATGCCTTTCCGAAAAATCATGGCATAAAATTTTCCCACCAGTGGTGGAAAAGTTAGATCACCTCAAAATAAAATTTTACTATGCCCTTGTGTATTGGACCCTGAGGGCCTCCTGGAGGGGCTACCAGAAATCTTTAGAACCACAATGGCCGGCTCTAACTGCACTCAGAAGTCAGAGATAATTGCCGGCCGCCTTCCGTCCTTTAATTGGCGGCAAAGTTAGCACACCAAAAAATGACAATTTTTTGTTGTGTTTTTTGCACACAGGGCGGCGTGTGTTTGTGGCACAGCCACGTGTATTACCACTTTTTTGTAGGTCATTCCAAGCGGATTGGCGGGTGTGCGGCCAGAGGTGGTCTGACTGGCCGTTTTGCCGACAGCCGCAGTTAAAGGTCGCAAAAATTGTCAAAAATTGAAGTTTTTGAGGATTTTTGGCATGCCAGTGCAGCCAGACTGCTTGGCTGACAGGCCTGGGACACATGTCACCTGACACACTGGGCCATTGCCCATCTTTGCTATTTTGCACAATTTTTTTCCCATCACTTCCCTGGCCGTGATGGCCATTCAAAGTGGCCTGGGTCAAAATCGACCAAAAACCAATTTTTGGGGGTGATATTTTGACCTCCCAATCATCTAGAGAGGGAGGAAGGGATAATCTTGTTAATTCTGTAAAATGTACTAAAAAAACCTTTTAATTAAAAAAAAATTGTTTGATTTGGTTGAAAAATAAGGAAGTTATTAATTTTTTCCACAAAATTGGATTCCTGGGCTCACTGTGCCCCCCCAAGAATTATTACCCCAAGAAAAAAAACTAAAATTAAAAATTGAGGCACTTACTCCCCCACACCCAACACAAGTGACCCAAGCGTAGCTGCTATTTGTAAAAAAAAGCAAAGTAATTATATTTTTTGTTAGTTTTATAATCATAGAGAAAAAAATAAAAGAGAGGAATCGAAGCAGCTAGAAGAGGAAAATAGGCAGTGGGCCTAGGGGCCTAATTAGCGCTGTTGCCGCGCTAAATTTTATTGCTATTCCACCACTTTTCAAATGGGAGGATTACAAAATTTATATGTAAAGTTTTAATAATTAGAATATAATATTTAGATTTAAAATAAAAAGAAAATTTTGTTATTAAATATAAAAAATACTAAAATAACAACATCTAAAAAAATATATATTTTTTTTACTTTTTACTTTTAGATATTGTTGTTTTAATGTTTTAATCAAAAATTACAAAGAATTTATTTTTATTTAAAAATTTGTGCATGAAAGATGAATACTTTCATTTCTAAAAAGGGGGAAATTTTTTTCATAATAAACATTCAGCTGATTCTGACCGCCCACGGCTGTTTGCTAAATATCGCTTTTCTTTTTATTCACATTATTATTTATGATTGACATACAAAAAGCCCTGGGCGGCTTTTGATTTTCGTCTGCTAAATTTTCTTTAAAAATTTAGGGATGGGGAAGTAGTATTTTACCATGAAAAGGGGGTGAGTATTCATCCTCTTATCCTTTTTCCTTATGTTTATAATATAAAATTAACTTTAAAAAACTTGCTTTGTATATCTTTATATGAAAACTTTATGCTACGAGTAAGGAACACCAATTCATCACAGATGGTGGTACAAATATCTAAGCTTCTGGGATAGGACAATTAATTATATATAAATCTTT